>NW_017672984.1:151628-156895 GCF_001879085.1 Nicotiana attenuata
CTGGCGTAACCGCGGTAGGATCGCGGCAGGCCGCGTAAACTTCTGAAAAGGCACCTTTTCCAGAACAAACATCACACCTCTTCCAATAAGTGCCTATAAATTCTTAGGCTTGGCTTCATTTTTAAGACACCAAAAACATTACAGAACTTCCTTCTTTCTGAAAATACTGCATTCTAATTCGCAGTCTCTCTCTCTCAAATTCGTAAGTGTGATTTTGCTCCGTTCTTTAAGTTCGTTGGTATCCTGCAGTTTGTATTGCCACTGTTGCAGGAAGGTTTATTTCGTTTTATCCTGGGAGGATTTAATCCATTACCTTGGCAACGTGTGAGGGGGTTAAAATTCCTTAAGGACGCACAAGCAAATTATGGACTCGGAATATTTCTTAATCTTTATTGTTTTTCCAATTTCTTTTATTCTTCTAACAGTTTTTCTGATTTTGTGTTTTAACACAGTAACAACAACAAGTGTTACGGTTTTACTGGCAACTATAGCTACAACTAAAGGTCTTCATCAGTAGCGACCAAACACTCTTTATAGGGGTTTACCTGCAGCAAACCTACAGTCGCCACTAAATATTTATAGTGACGACATTCTGATATTTAGTGACGACTTTAGTAGCCTAAAAAAGACTTGTAGTGTCCTATACTATTGACCATCAGGTATCAATTGTCCTTTTAGACGGGTGGTTTTGTTGAGTCAAAAATATTTTAATATCTCAAAAAGAATATTTACAATTATGTCTAGGTTCATTATTTTAATATAATCTTGATAGTATTGTAACTGAAAGAATATTTTCAATTAACAATCTAATTTTAACGGTTTGGCAATTGATGACGGCTTTCAATGCTTTTACGTTTTGCATTCTTGACATTGAATTTTTAATGATTTGTTTGTCAGTGAATTCTTGCTTGATCCTTTCTTTTACGTTATATTTTTGTTGTTAACGTATAGTAAGTTAAAAAGCCATTATGGCTTGGAAATGATTTTAACTTTGAAGCATACGTTTCTGAAGGTTTTAAAAAAGCCTTTATGGCTTGGACAGTTTTATATATCAGAGTGTGCATTTTCTTTGCACTATATATGCTTCTTCGGTTTTACATAGAAGAGAGTGAAAAATAATAACAACTTTTCTTCTTCTTTCTATGGTGCTAGGTTTTCTTCTTATAAATCTTTGTTGTTTCTGCTCCTAGTTATACTAGAAGAGCTTGTTGAATCCTGGGGGATACGCCTAATATTATTTATCTCGGAGTGGGCGAAATATCCTTAAGGACAGTGTCCTTGACACACCTCAAGCTAAACTTTTTATTCTCCATATTCATCAAATTTTTCCGCCAATCTTAAGGATATTTACACGCTGTTATTATGGAGAATAACGCTGCTAATGTTGTTGTTGTTGCTACTGCACCTGCTGTGCCTACTGTTTCTGTTGTTGTTCCCTCACTAATTACCTATGCCAAATCTTTTTCCGATGTTTCAAAAATTATGATTTTTGGTGGAGATAATTTTAACCGCAAGCACGTTGTTGTTGACAAAAGAAAAGAAATTGCTACTAGAAGCAGCCTTGTGGAGGACAACAACTGTCAGAGAAAATCAAGTAACAGGTATGATAAAAGAAATGGTTATACTCCCAAAACCAACAATCAACCTGGCCACTATGTTGCTCAATGCCGAAAAAGAGTTGGGAATGACAATCTCACTAAGGCTAAAGTAAATTTGACTGAAGCCAAAGTGGATGATATAATTATTGCGGTTGTTTCCCAAGTGAACCTTGTGGCCAATGTGAAAGATTGGGTGTTAGATTCTGGTGCCACTAGGCACATATGTGCTAACAAAAAAGACTTTGTGTCTTACACCCAAATTGAGGAGGGAGAAGAAGTTGTCTATCTTGGTGATTCAAGAACTACTCAAGTTCTTGGAAAAGGCAAAGTTCTTCTCAAACTCACATCTGGCAAAACTTTGGCATTGAATGACGTGTTGCATGTTCCTAGTATCCGAGCCAATTTGGTCTCTGTGGGATTATTAGGAAAAGTGGGGGTGAAGGTTGTTTTTTAATCTGATAAGGTCGTGTTGACCAAGAATAATAATTTTGTTGGCAAGAGATATTATAACCATGGCTTGTTTGTACTTAATGTTATCAATGAAAATACTAGTACTTCTGCTTACTTGATTGATTCTTTTAATTTATGGCATGCAAGATTAGGACATGTTAGTTTATCTTATATTAAAAAAATATATTCTGAAGGTCTTATTTCAAATATTAATTTTTCGAATATTGATAAGTGTGAAGTTTGTGCAGAAGCTAAACAAACTAAGAAATCATGTGCTTCAGTATTTAGAGAATCTGAATTGTTAAGTTTAATACATACTAATTTAGGAGACTTGAAACAAACTATGACTAGAGGAGGGAAAAAATATTATGTGACTTTTATAGACGATTTTTCTAGATATACAAAAGTTTATTTGTTGAGAAATAAATATGAAGCTTTTGATAAGTTTTTAATTTATAAAGCTGAAGTAGAAAATCAATTGAATAAGAAAATCAAAAGAGTTAGATCCGATAGAGGTGGTGAATTTATTTTGTTGAATGATTATTGTGAGAAAAAAGGCATAATTCACGAGATAACTCCGCCATATTCTCCACAATCAAATGGTATAGCGGAAAGAAAAAATAGGACCTTAAAGGAAATGATGAATAGTATGCTTGTTAGTTCTGGTGCTCCGGATAATCTTTGGGGTGAAGCCATTTTATCTGCTTGTCATTTACAAAATAGAATTCCTTATAAGAAAACGGGTAAAACTCCTTATGAGTTGTGGAAAGGGTATCCACCTAATTTGAAATATTTGAAAGTGTGGGGGTGCCTTGCTAAAGTTATGTTGCCTGATCCTAAGAAAAGAAAAATAGGATCTAAAACATCTGATTGTATGTTTATTGGGTATGCTGAAAACAGTGCAGCATACAGATTTTTAGTAGTCAAAAGTGATGTACTTGAAAATAATACTATTGTTGAAACAAAAAATGCTGAATTTTTTGAAAGTATTTTTCCTTTAAAATTTGAGAAAATTTCTGATGCTCCGATTATTCCAAGTGATAATATTTCACATGTTCCAATTGTTCAAAATGATCTTGAAAGTGAGGATTTAAGAAGAAGCAAAAGACCAAGGAAAGAAAAATCTTTTGGTAATGATTTTTATACATATCTTGTGGATAATGATCCTTTAACATATTCTGAAGCTATTTCTTCGTCTGATGCCTCATTTTGGAAAGAAGCTATTGATGTAGAATTAAACTCAATTTTACAAAATAAAACTTGGACTTTAGTTGATTTACCTCCGGGAGCTAAACCCATTGGTTGTAAATGGATTTTTAAGAAGAAACTCAATCCGGATGGTACCATTGATAAATACAAATCTAGACTTGTTGCAAAAGGTTTTACCCAAAAGCAAAATATTGATTATTTTGACACTTATGCTCCTGTAACTAGAATTTCCTCGATTCGTGTTTTACTTGCCTTGGCTTCTATTTATAAACTTTATATTCACCAAATGGATGTTAAAACTGCTTTTTTAAATGGTTATTTGGAAGAGGAAATTTACATGGAGCAACCTGAGGGTTGTATAGTGTCTGGCCAAGAAAATAAAGTATGTAAATTGCTAAAATCTTTATATGGTCTAAAGCAAGCGCCTAAACAGTGGCATGAAAAATTTGATCAAGTATTGATTAATGATGGTTTTCCATCAATTGAAGTAGATAAATGTGTTTATACAAAATGTGTAGATGGTACATGTGTTATTATTTGCCTTTATGTGGATGACATGCTTAGTTTTAGTTCTAGCCTTGATTTGGTACATAAAACCAAATTTTTCTTGTCTTCTAATTTTAAGATGAAAGACATGGGAGAAGCTAGTGTTATTTTAGGCATGAAAATTATAAGAGATGGCAGTAGTTTGATGTTGACTCAAGAACATTATGTTGAAAGAATTCTTAAAAAATTTGATAATTTTGATGTAGTACCTGTAAGCACTCCTTATGATGCTAGTAGTCAGTTAAAAAAGAATAAGGGAGATGCTATAGACCAAAATAAATATGCTCAAGTTATTGGTAGTCTAATGCATTTGATGAATTTTACTAGACCTGATATTGCATATGCTGTGTGTAGATTGAGTAGATATACTCAAAACCCAAGGCATGATCATTGGAATGCATTAGTAAGAGTAATGAAATATTTGAGAGGTACCATGAACTATGGTATTAAATATAGTGGATTTCCCACTGTACTAGAAGGATACAGTGATGCTAACTGGATCTCTGATTCAGATGAGACAAAATCCACTAGTGGTTATGTGTTCACCCTCGGTGGGGGTGTTGTGCCATGGAAATCAGCTAAACAAACTATAATAGCTAGATCTACCATGGAATCTGAGTTTGTGGCATTGGAATTAGCTGGCAATGAGGCCGAGTGGTTAAAGAACCTTTTGGCGAGTATTCCACTAGGAATTAAACCGACACCTTCTGTGTCGATGCATTGTGATTGCCAAGCTGCAATAGCCATTGCCAAAAATAAATCCTTTAATGGGAAGAGTAGACATATCCGATTGAGACATAATGTGATAAAGCAGCTGCTGAAAGATGGAATTATTTCCATAGATTATGTGAAGTCAGAAGTGAATTTGCCCGATCCTCTGACTAAACCTTTGGGAAGAAAATTAATATCTGAAACATCGAGGGGAATGGGACTTTTGCCAATTTGAGTTATATCAACTATGATGGTAACCCAACCAATGTGATTGGAGATCCCATGAAGTAGGTTCATAAGGGTAATAACAAGTCATTAGTTGATCAAGTGTGCACTATTAAATTATGTCCCTTCCTATGGTGTGTGTATATATATAGTGCAAAACTGCAAGGAATGGGAGGTTGAGTTATGAAACTCTTAATCTAATATATAGCCTTTATAGGTGGTGTATTGTGCTGCATAATACACTTGATGGATGGACCTATATGAGTGTGGAGTGGGGCCGCTTCTATGAAATTTGTGGCAAAATTTCTAGAGCACTCATGAAAACCAGGCGCGCGCATGGCCTATTAGCGCAAAACCGCGATAAACAACAAAGTGTGTGCGAGTATAATGTGATATATAAGACACTAAACTTACAAAAGAATTCTTGGTTCATAGAAGTTCTAAACTTCACCAATTGTTCTGTAAGTTTAATCTTATTTTATCTAGGTCTGGTTCTTAGTCCAAGAGATACCATATTCGACGCATTAT
>NW_017672985.1:0-144480 GCF_001879085.1 Nicotiana attenuata
CTTCTGCTTCCTCAGCACTCACTGGCTTCTTGGACGGAAAGCGCTCTCGAGCGGCATTGTTTACCTCCTGTACATTTGAATATTTCTCGACAGAGGTTTTCCCTGGAAGTTCCCCCGAAATTTCTTTGCCCTTGTATGTAACCACTGTTTGCTGATAGTTCCATGGCACTGCAGAGGGGTCTGTCATTGGCTTCTGTGGTACGCGTCCAATAACCACTGGCTCATTCAGCCGAGGCGGTTTAATTGTCCCCCGTACCACATAAGCTCCTTTTGGTACATATATTTGCGTTTCCCTTTTTACTTCAAACTTCCTTGGAGCACTGACAACTAATGGTTTTTCTTGGCGTCCTGGCGAAACATAGAGGATTCCATTCTTAAGAGGTTCCGTCTCTGCTTTTATCTCAGGTTTCTTCTCAGGCTCAGTTTTCGACACTTTTATTCTTCTTCTTCCCTTTCTCTTGCTTCGGGGGTACCTTGGGCTTCTTTTCTGTGTCGGCAATAGCAATTATAGCTTTTAATGCTGGATCAAATTCTCTGTCTTCACAGATCATCCCGATTACCGGCCCGTTGTTGTGAGCGGGCAACGGATTATTGGTCACATTCGGGGCTTCTTCCTCCCTCAACACTATTTTCCCTTGTTCAATCAAATCTTCCACAGCTTTCTTTAATGTCCAGCAGTTATCAGTACTATGCCCTTCAGCTCCTGAATGGTAGGCACAATGGACCCCTCATTGATAAGCTGGAGATTCCGGGTTTTGCCTGTTTTGGGGGATAGGCTGCAGCAAATTCATCTGAACGAGCTTCGGGAACAGACTGGAGTAGGGTTCACCAATCGGCGTAAAATTTGGTCGTCTGGGTGGTTCCCGAGGGTGGAAGTTATTTTGCAGTGGTCGGGGATTATATTGGTTCTGGTGAGGAGGTTGATTTCTTTGGAACGGAGGTGGATTTCGGTTAGCTTGTGGTTGCGGTCGGCCGAAAGGTTGAGCATTCATGACCGCATACGGTGGGGGAGTGTAAGCCATATCAGTGTGAGGATAGTAGTGTTGAGGGGTTCTTTCAGAGAACACCGGTCTAGGAGCCCGATATCTTTTTCCTCCCGATGTTTTCATCACTGTTTCTTCTTTCTTTTTGCCTTTGGCCATTCCTCCAGACCCGCCTTGGATGGCTTGGGAGGTTGCTCTTATGGCTGACTGGATCAAGATTCTACCCGTTTTTAGCCCATTCTCTACCATCTCTCCGATTTTTATTACCTCTGCGAAAGGTTTGCCCATAGCTGACATCATATTCTGAAACTAGTCTGCTTCCTGGGCTTGAAGGAAAACAGTGACCATCTCTACCTCATCCATCGGAGGCTTCACTCTTGACGCCTGTTCGCGCCACTTAATTGCATATTCGCGGAAACTTTCTGAGGGCTTTTTCTTTAGATTCGCCAAGGAGTTCCTGTCTGGCGCGATATCTATGTTGTACTGAAATTGTCGAACAAAGTCTCGGGCCAGATCGTCCCAAATATGCCAACGCGAGACATCTTGGTCCATATACCACTCTGAAGCGATGCCAATTAAGCTTTCCCCGAAATATGCCATCAACAATTCTTCTTTGCCACCGGCTCCCCGTAACTGATTGCAATACTTCTTCAGGTGAGCAATGGGGTCACCGTGTCCGTCATACTTCTCAAATTTTGGTGTTTTGAACCCTGACGGCAAATGTACATGCGGGAACATACATAGGTCTGTATAGGAGACACTCTTTTGCCCACTCAAGCCTTGCATGTTTTTTAAGCTCTGCTCGAGGCTTCTCATTCTCTTTGCCATCTCATCCTGCTCCGGAGCTTTGGGGGTTTTGTCCTGCCCCGGTGTAAGCTCGTATGGTGGCTGCTGAGAGTAGGTATATTGAGTATAATGAGGAGGGTCAACCGGAAAGACGGGATTTTGGAATGTGAAAACCGAGGGATCGGAAGCATGCTTGGGTAGTGATGGTTGTGTGGTTTTGGAGCAGGGTGGAGCCGTGAAGATGTTGGGAGCAGGTCCAGACGGGAACACCTGGGGGCGAACCTCAGAAGGTGTTCCAAGGAAATGAGCAGTTATGGTAGGTTGCCCCAAAGGAGTGTTTGGGTGGCTGATGGGGATAGTAGTAGCACCTCCAGATCTAGGGAATAACTCCGGGAATCCGGGAATGGTGCTTGGAGGTTCCTTTCCATTGTTCCAAGCATCCCACATTTCCATAAATCGCAGGCGCAAGATCCAATTTTCTTCAGCTATAAAAGACTCAGAGGCCAGGACCCCCGAGATGGGGCTGTCTTCGGGTATGGGGATTGCAGGCAGAGCCATTTCAGACGACATCTCTGTATTTCCTTTGGATCTGGTGAAATAGCGATGTGAGGCCAGCTTACCACAAACCAACCACTGTTTCTAAAAAGCTCAGCTGGAATTGGACAACAACAACGGTTAGTTTTGAAACAAATAACAGATAGGTAACCGCACATTGGAGTGTAATGCACCTATACAGTTAAATGAATATCTACATGTTTGCTTCGGTTGCATGCGTCATCTCGGCTTTTCTTTTGTTCTCTTCGCTTTTCTTTCTCTCTTTGTTTTATTTTCTCTCATTTTCTTTTCCTTCTTCTCTCTTTATTTCATTTTCCGCTCTTTTCTTTTCCTTGGCCATGGTTTTTCTCTCAATGCCTTATTTTCTTCTTTTGCGTTTCTTTTTTCTCTCTTGTTTTTCATCATTTATTTCCCTCGCGTTTCTCTTTTTCTCTTTTTCTTAGGATTTGGATCATATCTTATGTAGATTGCGTACGTATCATGCCCCGCATGAATCAGACCAGGCGTAGTTCTTGCAAATAAATGCAAGAAGTAAGAAAACAAATTTTGGGATTTTCAATTTTCATTAATAACAACTGCGATTACAAAGCTACTAGACTATTTGTTTTTCTTTTCTTGGAAAAAGGAAAGTATAAAAACCAGACTCAAAAGCAAAAATACAGACTCGATTAACTAACAATACATCAAAGCTTCAAATCCTGGGGCCCGCGGGGCATCACTCGGCATCGCCGCGGGCCTGCGTGCAAGACCCTTTTGCAACTGATCTAGATCATTCATGACCTGGCGAACAAATATCATCACGTAGGCAAAGAACGTGGTACGACCCATCCGCTCACCGGCCTGACACTTCATGACAATATAGTTGGCAATGCTTCTGATTCTTTCCCTGATTTGGCCCTTTTCTTGGAGTAGTCGACTTATCTGTTGGGTACGAGCCTCTAGCACCTGAGAATCCTGGAAGTGAAGGTCTTGTAATAATTTTATTTCCTTTTCCATCTCAGCGATTAACCCATAGAATTGTTCCCTCTCGGCCTGAAATTCTTTGTCCCGCCGAGCTGCCTTTTCTTCAAGAGTATTCATTTTTCTTTTCATGTTAGCAATGGTTCCCTCGTAGTTTCTCTTCATTTGTTGTACAAACTGGTCTCTTTCCTCAGTCTTCTTTGCCCATTGTGCTCGAAGTCTTGCTATGTTCCCCTCGGATTTCTCCAATTCTTCCTGACAGTCCAAGACTTGCTTCTTTAATCCTTTTATCAATCTCTCATCGGATAGACTTTTTACTTGATTCCTGGCATCTATTTTCATTTGTTGAATTTGGGCCTTGAGAGCTTCATTCTCCTGGGCCAATTTCTTTTTATCACCTTCATCGGCTGCGGCTTGCAAGCTGTTTTCAAACCGAAGCTCCTGAACCTGTTTTTCCAATGCTCCTATTCGGGCCCTGTACTCCTTTTCTTTGGCTAACCAATCCCATTGCACCTGGGCCTCGTTAGTGAATTGTTGTACATGTGGCCTTTTGGCGGGTCTCTCAGAATTTGAAATCTTTTACCAAACCAGACCAAGTATTTGGGATCTACCTCGCCTCTAGCTCGGTCCTACACTATAGTCCTAGGCTCAAGGTACCTGCACTCATTCCATATCTTTCAGATTCTGTCTTCAGGGAATACAGCCTTCGGGCCTAACTCGATGACTTGCTCACTCAGGTCTTGCTCATTGTGCACTGTTTGGAATCTTCCAAATTGTCGCAAAACTCGGTAAGGAGCATAAGGTTGTATGCTTCGAATACCCATCAAAAGAATATAAGAGACTTCTGCTGATGTGTATACAGCTTCAGTAGCAGGAAGATCCATAAGCCCATTCAACTTTATCTGCGGTCAGGGATCTTAAGCATGACGACCAGGCCTCAGTACCCTCAGGGAACTCAATACCTGTCACCCGGGTCCCGAATTCTACAATACAACTCAATCCGGTTAAATCGTAGTTCATATAGCCTGTGCGGTGACAGAGGTGTTCCTGTATCAACAACTGTAAGAGCAAATTGCAACCTTGAAAGAATTTCACACCTTCCCGACATTTGGTCAAAGCTCGGTACATTTCTGCTACAATCAGGGGAACCACTGTGCTAGTAGGTTTTTTCATGGCAACATCTAGCATCCCTACTAGGCCGAGGTCTATGTGACCATCTTTTCTCGGACAAATCACCACTCCCAAAAAGGCTACCATGAAGCCTAACCCCCGTCGGGCATCCCATTTGTCCTTATTTCTGGCATGTGTCAATCCTGTGTTGGGTTACTCGAAGAACCTTTGGGGTTACCATACCAGTGATATAAGAAATGCAATGTACAACACCCTTCCGTCAGGTGCGGGTCTTGAATATCCCGGCTGATGTTCAACAAATCCAAGAACCTATGAAGGGTTACCGGTCGTGGGGCCAATGGTTATCTACCTCGGAGGTTCCCGTTAAGACCCGCGTATCCCGCAATCTCTTCTAATATAGGTGTGAGTTCAAAACATGAAAACCGGAATACATTATGGGTCGGGTCCCAAAATGGTATTAGTGCCTCAATGATATCCTTCCTTGGTTTGATGTTCAATAAATCTACGAGGCCGCCCAAACTTTTGACCACAGTATCTCTGCTTCCTTTTCCCAAATCATGCCTCCACAGATGGAGTTTCAAAGGGATCTCGCTCAGGACTGAGAAGGTTTCGATGTTACTTGAATTCATCCTGCATATTTATTTTAAGGGAATTTAATGATTTATTTTGAAAAATGGCTATTTGTGCAAAACTTCTTTATTTAGAAAACAAGGACTTGGATTTGCAAATACGGCCTTTCAGCACTTCTGGGGGGGAAGATTTTAAGGCTGTGCCTGCAAACCATTTAAAAATGACTCAGGGTGGCTGTTCTTGCAAAAACGGCCTTCCGGCGTCCTTTTAGGGACATTCGGCTTATTTTAGACAAGAATGGCGTCACCCGACTTTATTTATGACAAAATTAAAAGTTTGACATTTTTTGGCTATTTTTGCAAAAAGGGTGGTTGGACCCGATGAGGGTTGCCTATGTATCTCACATCCGGTGAGAATCAAACCAGTGTAGTTCGGGCAGGTTTGCCAAAATCAAAATTGTTTTTGAACAACAATTTTCTTTCTATTTTTCAAATATATCTCTCTTTTTTTTTCTTTTTTTTTTTCAGTTTTCAAAAATCCGACAGCATTTCGGTACTATTTGGGCATTGGGTTTTTTCAAAACAAATAGTCACCCTCACTTAGTCCTAACACTGCTTATTTTCTCAATTTTCACTCATTTAGACAAGCCGGTCAACATGCATAGCCGAGCAAATAAATACGCAATTAGCATGTAAGATACATCAGGATGGTCAATTCATTTCAGGTCACCTGTCCTAGACGGACCCAACCCTGTGTTGAGTCCCCTAAGTCAAATGCACATGATGCAAACAAACGTCCTACTAGGGATCCGGCATGAGGTTTTGTTCTTCTAGGTTTAAACCCTAGGTTTATTGGTCTAGACCTGGCTTACCCGAGCGGACAACTCGAGCCGAGGGGGAGGCAGCGTACCGGGGATACAGAAGCTCCGCCGGCTTAGCAACTTATCCAAACCTCGTTCTAAATAGGGAAAGACTCTAAACAGAAGAGAAGCTGCACGAAGTGCACCCTTCTCCATGATGTAGAAGACTCAGAAAGAGGAAGGGATTCGTAACAGTTTATATACAATTCAACAAATAATAAAGCGGTAAAACATTTAGCACATATAGCATGGAACATGTAGAAAAATCAGATAAAGCCAAATATAACAATTATACTAAGCTCGAATTCTTGAACCCTGAATCGAAATTCTGGGTTCGCATCCCCAGCAAAGTCGCCAGAGCTGTCACACCTCCTTTTTTACACACCTACCCCGGAGGATAATGTATAAGGGAGTTTTTCCATTTAAAATGACATTATTCGAAATGGGATTATTTATTTATTTAGAGTCGCCACTTGGGATAGGATTGGCTTTTGGTGTCCCAAGTCACCGATTTAATGTAAATCCCAAATCGAGGAAAATTATCGACTTCCCAATTGGAGTCTGCGAACCAGAAATTCTGAATAAGGAATTCTGTTGACCCGAGGGAAGGTGTTAGGCACCCCGGATCCCGTGGTTCTAGCACGCTCGCTTAAATTATTATAAATGGCTAAAATCTAATTTCATACATGTTCCAACCTACAGTGCAATTTTAGAATTATTTAAACTCTTTTAGTTGAAATTTTTTTTAAGAAAGTGAACGTCGTTTAAAAATGTGTTTTCGGATCACGTCACATAAAATGCACCCGGATCCTCGACACATTCTTATTCAACGTTTTGGGATTTGGATTTGGGTTGCATGAAATGCACACCCGTATTTAAGAAGGTAAAATTATTAAAAACGTGCCTAAAGCGACTAACGGGTGATTAACTTTGCGGGAGGCCGCGAAATTCACTAAACGGCACGCCCGGATACTAAGTGTTTTGATATAAGCATTTAATGAGAGCCCCGCAATTTGTGTGTTTTGTTTTGCGAGGCTCATCTCACTTTATTATTTAAAGGCCAAACTAAAGTGACCTATGATTTTTCTATTTATTTTGTCTCTAAAAGGGCCTAATTACTTTGCATTTACAAATTCGGGCTTCGAGTTCAAGTCTGAATTCAAACAAAAGGGAGGACCCTCTTAATTTGAACCCGCTACCTAACTCGAAAACCTAATTTTATATTGCAAACTAATCCCCATATTCCTAGTATGATTTTAAAGGACTTTGGCTTTTAGTATTTTTGGGCCTTCAAACTTGGCCCAGTACAGGTTTAATGCAACACTGCCCAACTGTGGGCCTGATGCCACGAAAATAGGGCCTGCTGTGTTTTATTTAGAGATTGCCTAGATTTTGGGCTTCTGCCATGTGGTTAGGCCCAATCAGCATATCACTTATATGATCAAGGATTGTTAAACAAATACTCAAACCAGTATTTGTTAATCTGGACATCAACAGTCAATAAACCTCACACCTACACATCTCAAACGAATTCAATGATGATCTGGACATTTTTAAATAGGCAAAATTGACTTGTACTTTTAATAGGCGTGCAGTAAACAAACAATATATCCAATCCTTATGCAAGAAAAATGTAATCTAATATGAAAGTGTGAGGCTGAAAGTAATTATACTACTCACTACTTGAAACACATTTCTCTAACTCTAAAAGGTCTAATGTTTCAATTAGATACAAAACACGCTGAACTGGTATCATTGACAGCATATTGGATCACTTCATCACTTCAATGTCTACCCAAGGATGAAAATTAAAGCCTAGAACTTAAAAATCAGCCTAGAGAGTTCAATTGAAACAATGTTTTTTGGAGTTTTCTACTGTATTTTGTTTGTTTTTGGTTTTTTTAGAAGGAATGAAGATCTAAAGAAGTTCTAACTATAGAATTCAGATTTTGAATCTGTTTTAGAATTGGAAATTCAAATTTTAGGATCAGATCTTCAGGGGTGTCTTTGGAGGGAATTTTCAGGTGTGTGTCCAACTTCTAGAAACTTTAAGGGATTTTTCAGATGTCCTAAACTTGTGATTCAAGGCACTATTCATGCCTTTTATAGGTAAAGAAAGGGGCAGAATGTTTTGGAAGTTTTCACTCCTTTTCCCCCCTTTTTATTTTCAGAAATTACTTATTAATCCTAAAATTGTGGCTTGTTGCCCAAGTTACTGCATTAAGAATGCAGAAACTTACACTAAGGCCCCCTTCTAGAAGGCCCTAAGGGGTTCTAGTTTTGTTTTCTACCTATAGAATACCTATACTACCCTCATTTTGATTCTAAAATTGCTTAGCCTTAACAAACTGAGCCATTTCCAATGCCCACAATACCCCTGAAGACCCCCTGAAATTACTAATACTAGTTAAACTCTATCAGCTATAACCAATCACCTAAACTAGCTTAAACTAAATAAGACTAATTGCTGAACCGAAGAGATTTCTGACTAACAATCACTAAATTAAACTAATTAAAAGCCATGCTGAATTACCAAATTAAGACTAATCAATATCAAACAAAGTCAGTTAAACTATCCAAGCAAAAGATTGAATTAATGCTTAAAACGGAATTAAACTAAAATAGGACAAATTCACGAACGAGACCAGTATTGAATCAAAACAGAACAAATCCTAATCTAATAATAAAACTAAAAACCAAAAATTAAAACGAGCCAGACTCAAACAGTCAATCAGAGCAATGAAAACCAAAACAGAATTGACAAAAATTAAAAACAAAAATTAAACTAGAATCTAACAATCAAAACAAAAGAAAAAGAGTTAAACCAAGAAAAGGAGACTGAACTTACCAGACTGCCCTCGACTTGATGAATTTCTTTGGCATTTTTGGGTTACAGCTGTCCTTAATCATGTGTTTTCATGAGAAAACACATGATTAAGGGTTATTATAACCCAAAATCGAAGAATCTCCAATTTTAGCATTTTAGGGTTTTTTGGTCAAATTTTGATTTAATATTCGAAGCCTTCTGGTGATATTCGAAGGGAAATAGTTGCATATTTGGGCTGAGGGAGTTAAGGAGATTCAGGGGTGTAAGTTTGGTCGAATTTGGATAAGTTAGGATTTTGGCCGGAATTTTGATTCAATATTCGAGGAGTCTGACGGGGATTCGAAGGAAACTAAGCCCGGATATGGAAAGGGGAGGTGGAGGAGCATCTGTGGTATAATTTTGGGGTTCATCGGAGAATCGCCGCCGGCGTAGGCGATTTTCGGCCGGCGGCGGACGGTGGAGGGGCGGTGGTGATATTAGGGGTATTCTGAGAGACGATTGAGGGGTAGGGGGTGGGCTATCCGACATTTTTATATGAAATGAAGGGTAATTCTCAACCGTTGGATCAAGCAAACCTAGACGGCTATGATTAACTTGATCCAAAACGGCGCCGTTTCGTAGGCAAAGGGGTTTGGACCGGGTTGGCTATGGATTTGGGCTGGATTGAGTCCGAGCTTGGGTGGGGTTTGTCTTGGGCTGAAGACTTATTTGGCCCAAAACTTGGGTCTTTATTAAGACTCCTATTTTCTTTTAATTTTCTCTTTGTTTTTTTTTATTCATTTTTTTTTATTTTTTTTTTTGTAGAAAATACAAAATTAATTAAAAGACCTGATTTAACTCTAAAATTAAACTAATTAAATTTCAAAAATTAACTAAATCCTAATTTAAGAGAAAACTAAAGAAAAATCAAAATTAGAAGTAAAAATGTAAAAATGGACTATTTATGGTTATTTTCTTCCATTTTCTTGTAACGTTAATTAACTAGTATACCTAAAAATATAAAATCGATTCTAAATGCAAATGCACCATTTTTGTCCCTTTTTTTATGAATTATGGCAACTAAAATGCACACAAAAATACAAACAAGACACAAAATCATGCAATTAATTCCTAAAAATTCAAATAATAAAGAAAAATCATAATTCTAAGGAATTTTATATGAGTGATTTAAGCGTGGCAAAAATCACGTGCTCACAATAGATGATGCTGGCATGCCCACAAACCAGCCATAGAACACAAACACAAAGAGGGGATATGGGGGTTTGGGATTCATAATTCAGCAAATCACATAATCAAGTGACTGACAGAGTACATACATAAGGGAACACATTAATTTAGAAAGGGGAGGGAGCAGATTACAGCATGCTTAGTAATGAAACTTGATTGCATACACATAAGCAGAAACAGGCAAGAGTAAAGGAAACAGTTAAAGAAACATGTTGTTGTTGATGCTTGAAGATTAACTAGGACATACCAGTAAGAAGCAAAGTGCAGAAAGAAAAGTAAGCAAATTTCCACAGCCTAACCTTGGCTTTCAGCCGGCTAGACAAAGCAGTAACAAAAGTAGTAACAGAGAAAAGAGAGAGAGAGTTTTTGAGTGAAGTGTGTGTTCTGAACTCAGATGGTTTGTTCGTCCTTGAAAGAAGAGGGGTGCAGGGTATTTATAGTTTTTTGAAAATGAGTGAAGGAGAGGTAATAAGTAAAGTCTTGATACAAACATGGAAACAATCACAAGTCAGAATCAATTACCCAAGTGATTCCCCTTTAATTAAGGAATCGCTGTCTAACGGGTAGCAGAAGGTCTAATTAAGGAAAGAAAATCAGTTTGGAAGCAGATTGATTATTGCCATATAAGGGGTAGTAAAAGCATGCATTGAACAATCGAGTCCAAGTACAAAAATATGCTTATTTTGGGAAAGAAAACAGCAAAGTAAAACATCACAGTAAAGGGAAAAGAATCAATTAATTTTAAACAAGCGAGTGAAATTAGGGTTCATAAAAGGAAAGTTTTTGAAATCAGTCACAAGATTAAAATCAATCAAGGAAGAATATGCTTCTGCACTTCAGTATATAAACAGAGTGAACAGAAACATCAGACATGCGAGGCCAAGCACATTGGCAAAAGAAACAACATACAATAGTAGCAGAAATAAGCATAGGATTCAGTAGTGAACAAAGTTAGATAGTCAGGGCTCACACGTATAGCCAAAGTGAAGAAGAGAGTCAAAACAAGTAAAGATCTCACAGTAACAGGTGAGGAAACCCTTTTGAGAAATGAGGGTTTCAACCATAGTCTAGTTGAAAGATAGTAAAAATCAGATAAGTCACATAAAGAAAATAGAGTCTGAAACAAAAACTTTCAATCGAATCAAGTATACATTCAAACAATCAATTTTACACCCAAAGACCTAGGGTTTTCAACAATAATCGATTTTAAAAGATGGTAAAACAAATAAGTCAAACAAGAACTTAATCAAACCAGTACACATCAAACAAACAGCTTCAGAACTCGAATGAGACCCAAAATGGAATTAGGGTTTTCAACATGCTGACTCAGATAGAAGAACAACATGAGCAAAACATAGCAGAATCACAAACAACATTAAAATTCGGAGAAGAGATCATTTGAAAAAGTTAAAGGAGAACCTTAACGAAAAGTCGTTTTGAAAGAAAAGTTGAAGAACTTTCGAGAAAAACACTTGACATTCATAGCAAGTACTGATTGAAAGTGGATCTGAAAAAAAAATCAAAGGATCTTAAAGATTAGGGTTTCGAAAAACCCAGAAAAGGAGAGAAAGGCCTTGAAAGTTACCGATCTAACTAGGAGAGTCAAGGATCTGACTCGAACGGCCATGGCTGGCCGGAGAAAGGTCAGGGATGACCGGAGAGAAGCCATGAACAGCAGTCGAACAAGGACTGGACCAGATTCCTCCGAGGACTTGCCATGAAACCATAGAAACAAACACCCAAGAGTCATGGGAGGCCACCACACATCTCCAATGGCCATGGGAAGCCATGGATTAGGCAGGGTTTAGGGTGGATTAGGGTGTAGTTTGATGGCGGCGGCTAGGGTTCGTGTTAGGTTTCAGAGAGAGTTGAGAGAGAAGAGGGATATAGAGGCTGCGGTTGGTGAGAAATGAAGTAGGGTAAGGGGTCATTTGGGGTTAAAAACGAAATGGCGTATAGGAGTCGTTGATCTAAATGATCAACGTCTAGGATTAAAGGGGTTAGGTGGGGAGTCTGTGTTGGGTCGTTTAAATGGGTTAGGGGTCGGGTTTAAAAGAAATTGGGCCGGGGGGAAATTGGGTCTGATTTGGGGTTCAATTTAGGCTACAATTGAAATAAAATTGGGCTATCATATAAATAGCCATTTTTCCCCTTTTAAAATTATAAAAAAATAGTAAATTAATTTCTGGAACCAAATTAAAAGCACAAAAATGACTTATAACATATAATTATTAATATAAAAATATTGGACTTAATTTTCATGAATATAAACACAATTAAATACTAAAAGAGGCTAATATTGCAATTATATGCAATTTACCTTTAAAAATACTAAATAAATTATGCAAAAATGTATCTTAGCTATATTTCAGCATAAATGTGAAAGTCCAATAAATGAATTACCAAAAATAATAATTTTGGAAATCATTATTGTGTTTTTTATGGATAAAATAAAGAAATGAATTGATTTAAAAACCTTTAAAAATTAAGAAAAAATAATAAAACATTTGGACATACATTTATATGCATAAATATGCTATTTTGAAGGTATTTTGCATTTTGAAAAATATATAGGGAAAAATTGGGTATCAACAGCTGCCCCTCTTTACCCGGGAAGGATGAAAGAGTTGTCCGATAAAGATATGATGGCCAATTTTGACCGAACGAAACGTTCGAGAGGCCGCACCCTGGCTTCTGAGCTGCCTACATATCCCTGGTTTTACAGGAATCAGGCCATATGTAGTTCAGGATCCGTCGGCGGAGTATGCCGAGGGGTATTTTCAAAGAACGGGCGCAATATTTTAGGCCGGTCGAGTGAGTGGTTTACTAGAATGGTTAGGTTTGATGGCTGTGAGCACTGGAGCAGGCTCCTGCCGGGATGGTTGTTGCATGCCGGTTTTACCTGCAAGTAGAAACAATACAAGCGTATATCATGCATAAGTTTAAACATGATGCAAGTTCCCGCCGGACCATGAATGCTGTCTTTGGACGGTTAGGATGACGTCCTTAGACCATGACGTCCTGTGCCATGAAGCGTGTAATAAAGGATTCGCATGCTATGAAATGATGCTCTCGGGCTATGAAAATGATGCCTCCGAACCATGATGCCTTTGAATAATGATATGCAAAAGATTGAAAGGGATCCTCAGGCCATGACATGGTGTTCTCGGGCTATNGCAGTATGAGGCGATCTTTCAGCCATGCAGATGCAGTATGAGGCGATCTTTCAGCCATGCAGATGCGGTATGTGGCGATCTTTCAGCCATGCAGATGCAGTATGAGGCGATCTTTCAGCCCATGCAGATGCAGTATGAGGCGATCTTTCAGCCGTGCAGATGCAGTATGAGGCGATCTTTCAGCCCATGAGATGCAGTATGTGGCGATCTTTCAGCCCATGAGATGCAGTATGAGGCGATCTTTCAGCCATGCAGATGCAGTATGAGGCGATCTTTCAGCCCATGCAGATGCAGTATGAGGCGATCTTTCAGCCAATGCAGATGCAGTAAGGTAGTGTTTTGACTTATGCAAGGATGAAGGCAGTGTTTAGCCTTATGCAAGGATGAAGGCAGTGTTTAGCCTTATGCAAGGATGAAGGTAGTGTTTAGCCATATGCAAGGATGAAGGCAGTGTTTAACCTTATGCAAGGATGAAGGCAGTGTTTAGCCTTATGCAATGCAAATGCAGATGGAGACAGCGTTTAGTCTCGGAAGGCAGAATGGTAGCCTTACGCAAAGCGAAAATGACGATGGATGCAGCGTTTAGTCTCGGAAGGCAGAATGGTAGCCTTATGCAATGCAAAAATGCAGATGGAGACAACATTTAGTCACGGAAGGCAGAATGGTAGCCATATGCAAGAAATAAAATGGCAAATGGTAGTAGAGCTTTTGTAGCTGATAGCAGATTGCGACATTGTGATTGCTGGGGACATTGTGACATACGTAATATCACTGGTGTGCGCGGATAGCAAACGTTGGTAAGTGCGACGGTTATGAGAGTTGTATTCCTGAACAATGTTTGTCCCATGGGTGTATAATATGTTTGATGATTTTGCAATCCAAGTGCCTGCATCCAAAGAAAAATCGTGAGTTTTGTAAAGAGGAAGGTTAGTTCGTATCCTCGCTGGCTTTGCTTGACCTGCTCGGCTTTGATCTTGTGATACTGTTTGCATCGTTGGGGTAGCGTCGCTGAATAAAGCAGTTTCAACAATAAACATGCATGATTTTTTTTTTTTGTAAAAATATGACATAATTTTTTAGATGAACCAGCAATTGTGACGCATTTCAGGACATTGCAACCTCTCCTGCTATGGAATTTTCAAGGTCCTCCTCAAAATTCTGCCCCAGTTTGATGGGTTGACGCTTCTGGCTGTTGCTTGCGACGATCGGCTGAAATTACTTCGGAATTTTGAGGGTCCTCCTCAAAATTCTGCTCTAGTTTCCAATTGTGGGGAGAAATGAGAATTTTATTGAATTGTGAACGAACCCATAGGGCTGCCTACGTATCCCCTCTTAAACGGGAATCAGATCAGGCGTAGTTCAGTTACATCATATAAGGAAAGCATAAAGATTACACATAGTAACGCTTGACTGCATCTGAATTGATCGATTTTGGCCAGACTTCCCCGTCCATTTCTGCAAGTATGAGGGCTCCTCCTGTCAGAACCCGGTGGACCATGTATGGACCATGCCAGTTGGGAGAGAATTTCCCTTTGGCTTCATCTTGATGCGAAAAAATTTTCCTTAACACCAGCTGCCCCGGTGTGAACTGTCTCGGCTTGACTCTTTTGTTGAAGGCTCTGGACATTCTATTTTGATAGAGTTGACCATGGCAGACTGCATCCATTCTCTTCCCGTCTATAAGGTCTAGTTGCTCATAACGACTTTTTACCCACTCTGCGTCGTCGAGCTCAGCTTCTTGTATGATCATTAGGGAAGGAATTTCTACCTCGGCGGGAATGACTGCCTCTGTACCATAGACCAGCATATATGGGGTTTCCCCAGTTGATGTGCGGACTGTGGTGCGATATCCCAATAGAGCAAATGATAACTTTTCATGCCACTGCTTATGCTTCACTATCATTTTCCTTAATATTTCTTGATATTCTTGTTGGTGGCTTCTACAGCTCCATTCATTTGAGGTCTGTAGGCTATGGAATTCTTGTGTTTAATCTTGAAGGTTTCACACATAGTTTTCATCAAGTCACTGTTGAGGTTGGAGCCGTCATCAGTAATGATCGACTCTGGAATCCCGAATCGACAAACAACGCGGTCGCGGACAAAGTCTGCCATGACTTTCTTAGTTACTGCTCTGTAAGATGCTGCTTCGACCCATTTGGTGATGTAGTCAATTGCCACTAGGATAAACATGTGTCCATTGGAAGCGGCAGGCTCGATTGGTCCAATAACGTCCATTCCCCAGGCGGCGAATGGCCATGGTGAGCTTGTTGCATTAACCTCATTTGGAGGTACCTTTATCATGTCTGCATGTATCTGACAGTGGTGGCATTTCCGTACGTACTAGATGCAGTCCGTCTCCATAGTCATCCAAAAGTAACCAGCTCGGAGTATCTTCTATGCTAAGACAAAACCGTTCATGTGTGGACCGCAGGTCCCAGCATGAATTTCTTCTAGTAGCCGAGATGCTTCCTTTGCGTCGACACACCTTAGTAATCCCAAATCGGAAGTCCTCCTATACAGGATTCCTCCGCTGTGAAAGAAGTTGTTGGACAATCTCCGAAGTGTGCGTTTCTGAGTAGGATTTGCAGGCTCTAGGTACTCTCCTTTTGCCAAATATTCCTTGATATCATGAAACCAAGGCTTTCCGTCTGCTTCTTCTTCATCATGGGCACAGTAAGCTGGCTGATCATGGATCTTTACTGGAATGGGATCAATGAAATTCTTGTATGGATGCTGTATCATAGATGACAGGGTAGCCAATGCATCGGCGAACTCATTCTGGACTCTGGGAACATGCTGGAACTCCGTCTTCGTGAACCTTTTACTCAATTCCTGTACATGATGCAAATACGGGAGTATCTTGGAGTTCTTGGTCGCCCATTCTTCTCGTACCTAATGCATAACTAAGTCTGAATCTCCAATTACTAGCAGCTCTTGAATGTTCGTGTCAATGGCCATTTTGAGCCCTAGGATGCAAGCTTCGTACTCGGCCATATTGTTGGTGCACGAGAACCTGAGTTTGGCGGACACCGGATAATGCTGACCGGTTTCCGATTCTAGGACTGCTCCTATGCCAACTCCTTTGAAATTTTCTGCTCCATCGAAAAACAATCTCCAACCGTCATAGGATTCTGCAATATCTTCTCCTATGAATGATACCTCTTCATCAGAAAAATACATTATCAGGGGTTCGTATTCTCCATCCACGGGATTCTCGGCAAGTTGGCCTGCCAGTGCTTGTCCCTTGACCGCTTTCTGAGTTACGTAAACAATGTCGAACTCACTCAACAGGATTTGCCACTTGGCTAGCTTGCCGGTGGGCATGGGCTTCTGAAATATGTACTTCAAAGGGTCCATCCTTGATATGAGATATGTAGTATAGGTTTAGAAGTAATACCTCAGCTTCTGAGCTACCCAAGTCAAAGCACAATAGGTGCGCTCTAACAGAGAATACTGGGCCTCGTACAGGGTGAACTTCTTACTGAGATAATAGATGGCCTTCTCCTTCCTCCCCGTTTCATCCTGCAGCCCCCAGAACGCAACCGAAAGCTCCATCCAATACTGCGAGGTAGAGTAATAGGGGTCTACCTGGCTCAGGCGGGACCAAGACTGGTGGTGTTGAAAAGTACTCCTTGATTCTGTCGAAGGCCTTTTGGCAGTCATCGGTCCATTTGGTGGCGGCGTCCTTCTTCAACAACTTAAAGATTGGCTCACAAATAACCGTAGATTGTGCTATGAATCGGTTGATATAATTGAGCCTTCCCAAGAAACTCATCACGTCCTTCTTGTTCCTTGGCGGTGGCAATTCTTGAATAGCATTGACTTTTGATGGATCCAGTTCTATTCCTCGGCGACTCACAATGAACCCAAGCAATTTTCAAGTGGGAACCCCAAATGCGCACTTCGCGGGGTTTAGTTTCAGGTTGTACCTTCGCAATCTATTTAAGAACTTCCTCAAATCTTCCATGTGATCAGTGGCCTTCTTGGACTTGACGATGACATCGTCTATATATACCTCAATCTTCTTGTGTATCATATCATGGAAAATGGTTGTCATAGCCCTCATGTAGGTGGCCCCTGCATTTTTCAGGCCGAATGGCATCATCTTGTAGCAATACACTCCCCATGGCGTAATGAAAGCCGTTTTCTCAGCATCTTCCTCATCCATCCAGATATGGTGATAACCAGCGAAGCAGTCTACAAATGACTGCAGTTCATGCTTGGCGCAATTGTCAATCAGGATGTGTATGTTCGGCAAAGGGAAGTCATCTTTCGGACTGGCCCGGTTGAGAACCTGGTAGTCGACACAGACTCTGACCTTCCCGTCCTTCTTTGGTACTGGAACGATGTTGGCTAACCATGTCGGGTATTCCACTACCCTGAGAACCTTAGCTTTGACTTGCTTAGTGACTTCTTCCTTGATTTTCAAACTCATATCAGGCTTGAACTTTCTGAGCTTTTGCTTTACCGGAGGACATGTTGGATCGGTTGGCAGTTTGTGAGCCACAATGGACGTACTCAGACCAGTCATGTCATCATACGACCAGGCGAATATGTCCTTATATTCCTTTAGAAATTCTGTGTATTCCTTCTTTTCTGATGGCGATAAGTGAACGCTGATTCGTGTTTCTTTAACGTTTTCTGTATCTCCCAAGTTAACAATTTTGGTCTCGTACAGGTTGGACTTAGGTCTGTTCTCAAAGTTCTCAACTTCTTTGACAATCTCATCCGATATGTCATCTTCCTGTGAATCAATGTCTGTTTGTTGCGTTGTCTCATTGCATGTCACAGTCATTGGTTCATCAAGATAAGTAATAGTAATGTTTTATAAGTAAAGTAATGAGAAAAATGAATGAGTGTTGATTTATAAGAAAAGTCAAAATGCTTTGATAAATTGCATCACTGTTTTGAACATTGGAGATCTTATTGCGGGAATTGGAAAAATGCGAAAGGAAAAAATATTTAGTAAAGAAAAAAAAAACAATGCATGGTGCTTGTTTTAGCCTTGCTACCCCGAGGCTCGCCAGGCTCTGGTTGTCCTGATAGTCTAGTTATTGAGGTGTGCCCCTCTGCTCACAGCCTGTATCGAAGGGCCTTCCTCCCCCTCCTTCTTGAGAACAACACAACAGTCCATGTCATTGTCTTCTAGGAACAAGTTCTTCACCGCTGCCAGTGCCTCCTCTTCATCTGACCCATAAACAATGTCGGCTTGTTGGAAAGTCTGCTCCAAACGCGGTATTAGCTGCTCCAATGGATAGTAAGGACCTCGCCATGGGGGTGACCAGTTGTTGAACTCTTCCCAAGTGTAATCATATCCCAGACCGAAAGTGGTGCCATGTTTCTTCAGCTTTATGGGCTTAGCGATTCCTTGGAGGTTCTTGCCGAGCCCTTTGTTATCCCACCATTTGTCCTTATCAACAACATTTACCCGTTCGATGTGATGGTACGTCTCTCCACCTAGCTTCCTTCTTCCTTCAATTGCCGGAATGGTTTGGCGACTGTATATAGGGTTGCTACCGTCGCCGTGAATGATCACCTCTTGATGATTCCATTCAAATTTTACTGCCTGATGCAGTGTTGACGCTACGGCCCTAGCAGCATGAATCCATGGCCGTCCAACAGTAGGTTGTAAGATGCTGGCACGTCTATCACTTGGAAATCGACATCGAGCCATGTTGGTCCCATTTGCAAGCATAGGACAATCTCACCAATGGTGGACCTTTGATAACCATCGAAAGCTTTCACATTGATTGCCCCATCCTTTATCTCGTGCAGTCCCATACCCAACTTCTTGAGTGTTACCAGTGGACAGATGTTAAGACTAGACCCTTCATCGATCAGGATTCTGGTGATAAAATAGTCCTCGCATTGCACGGTGATGTGCAGCGCCTTGTTGTGCCCCAAAGCTTCAGGTGGCAGCTCGTCCTCATGAAAAGTGATCTTATGGCTCTCCAGCACTTGTCCTACCATGTTAGCCATTTCCCCGCCGGTGATGTTGCTTGGTACGTATGCTTCACTCAGCACCTTCAGCAGAGCATTCTTATGTGCCTCAGAATTTTGTAGCCAAGCAAGAATGGAGATTTGCGCTGGGGTTTTGTTCAACTGGTCGATGACCAAGTATTCCTTGGCCTGTATCGTTCTCCAAAGATCGTCCGGGCCTGTCTCAATGATGGGTGGCCTGTTGGAGGCCTGCTTGCTTGACTCGGCTAGATGTTCAGGGGTATAGACTCTACCAGTTCTTGTCATACCCTGGGCTGCAACAGTCTCTTTGAACCTGACTTTGCCTTTCCTCCTAGCCTCGGCTGTATAATCCCAGGGTATAGCTTTTGTATGGAATGACAGCATGGTGGACATTGCCACTGGGATCGGTGCGGCCACCTTTACTTCGAATGGGACATGTTCTTTGGGTGGCAAAACTGCAACCTCAAATGGTGCTGGTGCCTTTATTGATGGCGCTGCTTCAAACTCAAGAGGGATAGACGCATCTACCTCAGTGACCTCAGACGGTTGGATCTGGACTATGATGGGGTTGAGAGTAACTATTGGATTCTTTGGGTCATCACCTTCTGCGATCAAACCTATTGATCCCTCGGTATCCCAATCATCCTCTATTTCAATCATGTGAATGCTTCCACCCTTATGGTCTGGCAGAGGGTTATTGCGAACATTTAGAGCGGGTTCCTTTGCCACAATAATCTTGTTATCAATTAAAGTCTAGATCTTGTCCTTCAAGGAACGGCATTCATCGATGGTGTGCCCTTTCATTCCGGAGTGGTATGCACAGGATTTGTTCGGGTTAACCCACTAAGAAGGGTTCTCAGGGGTTGCAGCAGGGATGGGGGTGACATAACCAACAGCTTTGAGTCTCTCGTACAGCTGGTCAATGGGTTCAGCAATGGCTGTATATTGTTTTGGAGGTTTGCGATCAAAATTAGGTCAGGGTCTAGGGAAGTTTTGGCGTGCAGGAGGTGATTGATAGTGGGATGGTTGAGCATTGTAGGTTTGGTAGACGTGTGCAGGTTGGCAATATCTGGGCAAAATAGGCTGATATGTGGGAGGTGGAGGTGATTGATAAGTGGGTGGTGGAGCTTGATAGGAGGGTGAGGGTGCTTGGTAATTTGGGGTTGGCTGATATGTGGGTGGAGGTGTTGATTAAGTTTGGTATTTGATAGGAGATTTGGTCCTTTGTGCAACCATCACGGCCCCTACGTCCCTTTTTTTGGACGAACCACCGGACTGCAAGGCCTTATTTGTAGCTTGCAAGGCCTCGAAGTTTGTAACCATACCTCTTTTGGTACCCTCTTCAACCCTTTCACCCTGTTTGATAATGTTAGAAAATTTGTGGCTCTCGATCATCATTAGTCATTCATAATACTGCGGGTCCTGAGCCCGGACAAAGAATTTGTTCATCTATTCCTCTTCGAAGGCGGGTCTGATCTTAGCAGCTTCGCACCTCCAGCGAGTAGCATACTCGCGAAATGCTTTTGTAGGCTTCTTCTTCAGATTCTGAATATAGAACACATCTGGCGCATTTTCTGTGTTAAACCTGAACCTGTCCATAAAGTCGGACGCCATGCCTACCCAGCTTGACCACTTCTTTGGATCTTGGCTGATGTACCAGGACAACGCATCTCCTTTCAGACTCCTCATGAACAGCTTCATGCGGATTCTCTCGTCTTTCCCTACTCCAACCAGCTTGTCACAGTACGTCCTCAAATAGACCCTTGGATCCCCTGTACCATCAAACATTTCGAACTTCGGAGGTTTGTACCCCTCGGGTAGTTCGACATCGGGCTGTATGCAAAGATCTTCATAGTTCAGCCCCTCAATTCCCTTGCTTCCTTCAATGCCTTGAATCCGGCTAGTCAACTTCTTAAGCTCCTCAGCCAAGTTCCTGATGAGCAACTCTTTTTCATCAAACTCGGGTGGCTTGAGATAGGTTGGGTGGAGTGTGGCATGGTCTCCACGTAGATGGGGGTGTTATGGTGGGTGTGAAAGTGGTCATTTGTGGAGTTTTGGAGTTCTGGGATGAGTAGCGGAGTGTTGTTTGGGGTATGGCAGGTGTTGCATTGGGTCTTTGAGGGAATAGTGTGAGGAGCGGGATGACTCTGTTGCTTTGGGATGTTTTGAGGCGGTGTAGGGTTTTGAGTATTGGGAAAGGTGATATCTGGGGTGATGAGGGAAAATGACGGACTTGCCAGGTTCCGAACCTGATCGAGCTCTTCTGAAAATTTCAGCAATTTCTGTTCAAGTTGGGATACATTTTCCTTAGGAACCTGAGTACCATGGCCATTAGTGGCCTCCACCCGTTCAGTTGAATTCTCCTTTCTGACGTTGTTCAAATCTTCCATCTTGCCTTTGTTCTTGTTTTTGACAGGACTAAGAGGAGGAGTGGGTGGAAGGCCCCTGGATCTCGTGGAATAGGTTGATGTTGCCAGAGTGCACGAACTAACCTTTGGGGAGGGGAATAACAAAACAAAAATAAAACAAAAAGGTAACCAAGTTAGTGAGGGTCGTAAAAAGTATTGCAGTATTTAAACACATAGTGCGGGAATATAAAGCGCGCCCTAATTTGGGGAACTCTTTATGCCTGAGGTGGGCCTAGCGACAAATTGATTTGGAGAACTTAGGATGCTAAATGCCTCATTTTATTGATAAAAATAAGACGAATCCCAAATTGACACTAAATAAACAGGAAATGAAAAATCAGTAATGGCTATTGGCCTTATTACATTTTAAAGCGAAAAAGATAAACTCCTATCTATTTGGTCCCAGAAGGGCCTTCCCCAGATTCGACATCCTTGGCTCTGTCGAAAAGCTTTCCCAACTCGCAAAGTCCCAGCAGCAGGTAGGCCCTGGCTAGATGTCCGCCTTTGGTCCTTTCAGCATTTTGGCAGTCTTCGACCCTTTTGAGAAACCTTCTTTCCAACTCCACTATGCCTCGCTCCAAGTATCCCAGCCACTTGTTGGCACTGACAGCCATGTCCTTCCATTCCTCAATTAGCTTCTGGTTGGACTCTTGTATCTCGCGGTTTTAGCTTTCGTACTCCCGGATTCTTTTGCGCAGTTGGTTGTATTTGACCTGTGCCTCGGCCCTTTCATCTATAATCCTGTGGCTTCGAGTAAACCCTGGCTGGCCCAGACCATCATGATTGTCTTCCAACCAACCTGAGTAGAAAGGAGCGCAACCAGCATGAAACCGCCTGGCTCGATGGTATCTCTCCCCATTATGATCTTGCAGTGCCACATATGCTGAGCTTGGCACTAGTAAGGACTATCATCATTCTGGAAGTCAGCCCGGAAATGACTCATCTTGTCGACCCTGGGTATAACCTACATCCTACCAGCTTGCCTCATAACTCGGAGAGAGATGTAAGGATAGGTTCCTCTCAGACCAATCGATATCAGGAAAGGTGCATCTCTGGATCGGGTGATGAACTCCTCGGTCGGAAACCACTCGAAGATCCATTGGACCTGTTCTTCAGTTAGATTATCAAATAGCTCTACCTATCCTTTGGCATCTTCTGGTTGAGCGAACATATTGGGTATGTAATTCAAACGCTTTGGATGATGGAAAGCGATGTGATCATCCCACTCCCTTCGATGAATCTCTTGTCGGTATTCGCCCCTTTGGAGATGTTCCATGAGCCAGAGTTGAAGTAATAAATTGCAGCCTTTGAAGTGTTTTGCTCCTTGTTTACACTTCTCCAAGGCTTGATATATGTCGGCAATGATCATGGGCACGATGATGAATGGCTACCCACCAATCCCTTCCATTAGGGTCTTAGTTACCATAGCCAGCCTGGTGTAGATTCTTTCTTTCTTCATCGGAAACACGATCAGCCCCAGGAAACAAAACATGAAGACGAAAACCCTTCGATGGATGTGCCCCAAGGATGTGATGGCAAACTCGTCAGGGTAGGTACGGTAGGATTTGCTGCGACCGTACCTTTCATACAAATAGTCAAAAGGGATGTAGGATTCCTTCAGACATGTCAATTCTGGATACTTCTTTAAACCCATCATATTGAGGAAACCCCTCTTCTCAGGCATTAGCAGACCCGGAGTTTCCCATACTAGACCGGCCAATCCTCCTATCTCTTCCAGCAAGGGTGTCATTTCAATGTCCCCAAAGCGGAATACGGTCCTTTCACAATCTCAAAACAGTGTGGCAGCTTCTATGATCTTGTTATTGGGTTGGACCTCCAGGAGGTGTCGCAACCCCCTTTTTTCCGTCTTTGCATCGGGAGATCGGGTTTATGACATTTTGGGTATAGTGCAACTCGTTCCTTTTGGGAACTGGGTTTTTGCATTTGAAGAGTCACCACCTAATGATTTATGGTGCATTAGGACACCTACAAGGTTCACTTCTAAGTTTGCTTGATAACCAGAGATAGGGTAAGGGCTTGAAATTATCCTAAGGGGAAGGTGTAAGGCACCCCTTAGGATCCACTAGTGTGGTTCCCGGCCAAACAGTTCTTTGTGAATTTGGTGCAATTAACATTAAAATAGATAAGGCTCAAGTAAGAGGGGATCTTAGTACACGAATGTCTGAAAGTAAAACAAAGTTTAACAAAAAGCAAACATTAAAAGGGTGATTTTGAAAAGAAGTTACAATTCTGTAAATATTTAAAGAAAAGGAAAGAGGAGGGAGAGGTCCTAGGTTTATTTGTAATATGGATCAGATCAATACAATACCCAGTAATCATTCCTCAAAAGAGGGGCTACATGTAGTATTAGCGCACCGGTTATCATATCCATATCTACCCTTCCCACCCCGTTAAGGTACTAAAGCGCGAATTGGTCTCGACCACTATTGAATGCTATTACCCGTCCCATTCCTATCAGTCCCAGAGGCACTTAGGATTCCTATTCCTATAGGGAAGGGATATTAGGCTGACTTTGAAGTTTCAAAGGTGAAAAGCTAAGTCGACATACAAAACACATAGGACTGCACATTAAAAGGGGGAAGCACATAAAACATTGAAGGCTCATATATACCTCGTCAAACAAAGCAACCAAATAGCATGACTCAAACAACAATCAAGGTCTGAATCTAAAAGGTACTAAGGCAAGGGGAGTTTAAGTTGTTGAAGCAGACCAATTTATTACGTAACTCAGATAAGAAGTCCGAATCAGGCTTGCCTGCTGGTTGTAGCGATTACTAGTTAACAGAAGCGGGCTCAATTTTTGTTTGTTGTCATTACCTAAGGCTTGCCTATGTGTTTGGGTGAGATCTTATGAACATGATTACTGATTCAGAATGTGGAAATGCAGTAACAAATTTAAAACGAGCTGTTTGAGATCCTATAGGCATGCTTGCTAATCGTGCTAAATAAGGAGATTAGGTTATTTAAAAAAAACAAGTTCAGAATAAAACTGATTCTAAATTAGACTAGTTTCAGATTTTGCAGACGATGATATCCACTATTGCTGATTTTAATCCCTATAGACATGATATCTAATATTTCTGATTGTAATCCCTATAGACATGATATATAATTGAATGTGGAATGGAAACAGGCAGGATTTTACTTGGAATTCCTATAGGCATGATTTCTATACATTATATTGAACATGATATCTGCTTATAGCCGTTTAGATCCTAAAGCATGGTGTCTAAGTGTGGTAACAAACGCGCAGAATTTTAAACAAGTCCTATGGGCAGGGTATCTAAATGTAGAGTCAAACATGCTGAATTTATTAGAGGACAGATCCTATAGGCATGGTGTCTAAATGTAAAGTTGAACATGCAGAATTTAAAGTAAATCCTATAGACATGGTAGTCTAAAATGAAGAGTTGAGCGTGACAGAATGAAAGAAAAACAAGTCCTATAGGCTATGTTTTCTACCCTTCTAACAGACGAACATGCATAATTACCCCCTCCTTTTCCACTAGCCAACCCCGAGTGTTTATTACAAATTATTACAAACCAAAATAATGAATTACATCAGAATGAATGTAAAAGAAGAGGTTACAACCAGAGGAAGCCTAATTCTTGACTTCCTCTCTGAGTTAGGGAATAAACCACCTCAACATGCCATTTGTTTCAAAGCCTTTCCCAGACCTGGGTATGTCAGAGTTCCCTAAGGGTCTCAAAGGACCCCGGGCAGTGCTTACACCCAAGTTTGCAGAACAAGATAGAGATGAGTGCAGTGTGGAAGGGCCAGCCCTTATGTATCAAAGTTCAGAGGGAGCTCATGGGTCCCAAGGCAAGGCTCACACAAGAGGGGCAGAACTTAAGTCTAAGAATATGGTGGAAGTGCAGGAATAGAGATTTAAAACTGAGTTGAGAATATAGAGGGGTAGGGTGATGGGAAATAGTATTAAAACACAGAATCAGCATTTCCATACAAAGGGGTCAGGGGTTTGGGAATACATTGCAAAAAGCATATATCCTTGGGCAGGAATCAGGTTTAGGCATGCACAACAATAGATGGTCCTGGCATGCCCATAAATCAACCAGAACACACAACAAATAGAGGGGATATGGGGGTTATGACTCCAGGGATGGTCAAGTTTGGGTCATGCACAACAATGTCCAATGCTGTCATGCCCCAAACCAACCAAAGATACCAAACACATAGGGGATATGGGGGTTTAGGACTCATAAGTCATAATAATTGACTGACAGAATTCATACATAAGAAAGCATTGATTCAGAATAGAAAAGGCAGATTACAGCATGCTTAGTAATGGAACTTGATTAAACACAAGCAGGAAACAAGCAAGGGTGAAGGAAATAGTAAAGAAACATGTTGTTGTTGATGCTAAAATTTAGTTAGAACATACCAATAAAGATGTAAATGCAGAAAGAAAAAAGTAAGCAAGCTTCCCACAGTCTAGCCTTGCTTTCAGCCGACTAGGTAAGGCAGTAACACAAGTAGCAACAGAGAAAAGAGAGAGTTTTAGTGGAGTGTGTGTTTTGAACTCAAGTATTTTCTTCCTTGTGTTCGTGTCCTTGAATGAAGAGGGGTGTAGGGTATTTATAGCCTTTTGAAAACATGTGAGAAATAAGGTAATAAGTAAAGTTTGTCGCGCCCCCCTTTTTCCCTCCTCGCGTCGGGAGAATCGGGTTAATGACATTTGGGTATGGGACAACTCGTTCCTTTTGGGAACTGGGTTTTGCATTTTTGAAGAGTCGCCACCTAATGATTTATGGTGCATTAGGACACCTACAAGGTTCAATTACAACTACATTTTTGATAACCAGAGATAGGGTAAGGGCTTGAAATTATCCTAAGGGGAAGGTGTTAGGCACCCCTCAAGATCCACTAGTGTTGTTCCCGGCCAGACAATTCTTTGTGAATTTGGTGCAATTAACATGTAAGCAGAAAAGGCTCAAATAAGAGGGGATTTTAATACCCAAATGATTGGAAGTAAACAAAGTATGAAAGAGAAATTATTAAAAGGCTGATTTTTCAAAATAAGTCATAATACTTTAAAGACAAAGAAAGAGAGGGGAAAGGGGGTCCTAGGTTTATTTATAATATGGATCACATCAACGCAATACCCGGTAATCACTCCTCAAAGAGGGGCTACACGTGGTATTAGCGCACCGGTCATCATATCTATATCTACCCTCCCCACCCCGTTAAGGTACTAAAGTGCGGATTGGTCTCGACCACTATTGCATGCTATTACCCGTCCCATTCCTATCAGTCTCGGAGGCACTTAGGACTACTATTCCTAAAAGGGAGGGATATTAGGCTAACTTGGGGTTTCAAAGGAAAAAAATCTAAGGCGACATACAAAACATATAGGACAACACAATAACAGGGGAAGCACATAAACACTGAAGGCTCACATATACCTCCTCAAACAAGGCAATCAAATAGCATGACTCAAACAACAAGTAGGGTCTGAAAATATTAAGGCAAAAAGGGAGTTTAAGTTGTTGAAGCAGACCAATTTATTACATAACTCAGATAAGAAGTCCGAATCAGGCTTGCCTGCTGGTTGTAGCAATTATTAATTATCAGAAACGGGCTCAGTTTTATTTATTGTTATTACCTAAGGTTTGCCTAAGTGTTTGGGGCAGAATCCTATGAGCATGGTATCTATTACTGATTCAGAATGTGGCAAAGCAGTAACAAACTTAAAAATGAGCGGTTTGAAATCCTATAGGCATGCTTGTTAAACCGTGTTAAATAGGGGATTAAATTATTTAAAACTGGTTCGGAATAGACTGATTTCAAAATTAGAGTAGTCTCTGATTCTGCAGATGATGGCATCCATTATTGCTGGTTTTAACTCCTATAGACATGATATCTAGTGTTGCTAATTTTAATTCCTATAGACATGATATCTAGTTGAACGAGAAATGGAAACAGGCAGGTTTTCACTTGGGAATTCCTATAGGCATGATCTCTATACATTATACTGATTTTAACCTTATAAACATGATACTCATTTATAGCCATTTAGATCCTAGAGCATGATGTCTAAGTGGTAAAAAGCGTGCAGAATAAAGTCCTATAGGCAGGTTATCTAGGTGTGAAGTTGAACATGCAGAATTTTAATAGAACCCCTATGGGCATGGTATCTAAAATGCAGAATTGAACACGCAGGATGCAAAACAGTCCTATAGGCATGCTTTCTAAATACAGAATTGAATCATTCAAAACACAAATCCTATAGGCATGTTTCTATCCTTGAGCATGCATAATTACCCATCCCTTTTTCACTAGCAAACCCCAAATGTTCGTTAAAAATTATCACAGACCAGTTGCTGAATTACATCAAGAAAATACATAAAAAGGGAAATTACAACCATAGGAAGCCTGATTCTGACTTTCTCTCTGAGTTATGGAACAAAACGCCTCAAATACCACTTGTTTCAAAGCCTTTCCCGGACCTGGGTGTGTCAGTGTGGAAGGGCCAGCCCTTATGTGTCCAAGTTTAGAGGGAGCTCATGGGTCCCGAGGCAAGGCTCACACAAGAGGGGCAGAACTTAAGTCTAAGAAGATAGTGGAAGTGCAGGAATGGAGTTTTAAAACTGAGGGGACGAGGAGAGGGGTAAAAGGTGATTAGGGAAACAACAATTAGTAAGATACAGAGTTGATAACTTCATACAAAGGGGATCAGGCGTTGGGAATTCATTGTAAGGAGCCTATGTATTTAGGCAGGGGTCAGCTTTGGGCATGCACAGCAATACAAGGTGGTGGCATGTCAATAAGCCAACTAGAACACACAACAACTAGAGGAAACATAGAGGTTATGATCCCAGGGGGGATCAAGTTTGGGTCATGCACAGCAATATTCAATGATGTCATGCCCTAAACCAGCCATAGATACCAAACACATTGGGGATGGGGATTTAAGGTTCACAAGTCATGATAAGTAATTAACAGAAACAATAATTCAGAACAGAAAAGGCAGACTATAGCATGTTTAGTAATGGAACTTGGTTAAATACAAACAGGAGACAAACAAGGATGAACGAAACAGTAAAGAAAATTGTTGTTGTTGATGCTGAAAATTAGTTAGAACATACCAGTCAAGATGCAAAATGCAAAGAAAAATGAGCAAGCTTCCCACAGCCTAGCCTTGGCTTTCAGCCGACTAGGTAAGGCAGCAATACAAGTAGCAACAAAGAAAAGAGAGAAATCATAGTGAGGTGTGTGTTTGAACTCAAGTGTTTTATGCCTTGTGTTCGTGTGTTTGAAAGAAGAAAAGGTGGGTATTTATAGTTTTGAAAACGAGTAAAAATTAAATAAGCAAAGGCTTAACATAAACATGGAAACAATCGCAATCAGAATCAATTAACACAAGTACTTCCCATTAATCAAGGAGGTACGGATATTAATCAGGCTAATTAAGGAAAGAAATTAGTTTGGGAACAGATTGATTCTTGCCATATAAGAGGCAGTAAAAGTATGAAGGTAAATATTTGAGTCTAAGTACGAAAAGATACTTAATCTTGGAAAAGGATTCAAGGTAAAACATCACAGTAATTAAGGAAGGGAATCAATCAATTTGAACAGCCTAATAAGATTTGGGTTCATCAGAAAACCCTTTGGCAATCGATCGCAACATTGAAGGATTCAGAGTCACTCAAGAAAGGTCATGATTCTGCACCTTAACATATAAATAGCGAGGGGAGGGACAGACATACTAGGCATGCAGGGTCAATCATATTCACAAAGAAGCAACACAAACATAGAGTAAATGGTAGGGGTAAGCTAGGATTCAGCAGTAAAAGAAAACCATTCGAAGCTCAGCAATCGAGTAGGTCAAGTAGTCACATAGAATCAAAAATTCAGAGAACCAAACTAACAGGTAAGAGAGTCAGAAACACGTAAAGGTCTCACATTAACAAGTGAGGAAAACCTTTTAGGAAATTAGGGTTTCAACAGTAGTCAAATTTAAAAGATGGTAAGAACCCAGAATCAGATAAGTCAAACAAGACAAAAAGATTCAAACGCAAAGAGCTTAATCGAACTAAACATGCGTATAAAATAAACCAAGAGAATTTCAGAAGCCCAGGTAGAGCCAGAACACTTAGGGCTTTTAGCATGATGAACCAAGTAGCAGCAAACATGGACAAACATAGTAAAATCATAAAAACACACTGAAAATCGGAGAAGAGTTTAGGAAACCCTAATCGTTAAAAAATGGAGAGTCATTTTGAAAGGAAAATTGAAGAACCTTCGAGAAACACTTAAAAAGTTTGTAATAAGCACAGATCTAAGATCGATCTGAAAGAAAAATCGAACAGCTCTTAGAGCTAGGGTTTCAAAGAACCCAGAGAAAGTGAGAAAGGCTTTAAAAGATACTGATCTAGCCGGAAAAGTCAAGGATCTGACTCGAGTGGCCATGGCTGGCCGGAGAAAGGTTAGAGATGACGGGAGAAAGGTCATCGAGCAAAGACTGGACCAAGCCCCTTCAGAATCTGGTCATGAGACCACAGCAACAAACACATAGAAGCCATAGGAGGCTGATACAGGTCTTAGGCAACCATGGAAAGCTATAGATTAGGGTAGATTAAGGGGGTGGCTGCTAGGGTTTGATGTTGTTGTAGATAGGATTTGGGAGAGGAGGGGAATGTACAGGCGGCGTAGGGTAACAAAATGAAAGGGTTTGGGGGGTAGTTGGGAATTAATTTAGGTAAGGGCAATTTTTGGCCGTTGACCTGAGTGATCAACGGCTTGGATTGAACGGGTAAATGGGCGGGTTATGAAGATGGGTTTGGGTTGGGTTAAATTGGAATTGGGTCGGGGTTTAATAGGAATTGGGCCAGGCTAATTGGGATTCAAATTATAATCCAATTTAGGCTATAATAGAAATAAAATGGGGCTAATATTTAAATAGCCAATTTTCCTATTTGATTTATAAAAAATAATAAAATAATTTCTGGAAATAAATTGATGGTACTAAAATAATTTATAATACATAATTAATTATTTATAAATACCAGACCTAATTTTATGAACATAAATGCAGTTAAATCTTAAAAGAGGCTAATATTGCAATTATATGCAATTTAGCTTTAAAAATACTAAATAAATTTGCAAAAATATGAAAAAATTTCCTTGGCTATATTTTAGTATAGATATAAAAGTGCAATAAGTGAATCACCAAAAAATGATAATTTTGGAAACAATTACTGAAGTTTATGGATAAAAATAGGAGAATAAATAGATTTAAAAATCTTATAGAATTAAAGAAAAGTAATGAAGCACTTGCATATATCATTTTGAAGCTATTTTTCACATTGAAAATATATAGGGAAAAATTGGGTGTCAACGGCTGCCCCTCTTTACCCGGGAATGATGAAAGAGTTTTCGGGTAAAGATATGATGGCCAATTTTGACCGAGCGAAACGGTTTGGGAGAGGTTCAGGCCGCACCCTGGCTTCCGAGCTGCCTACATATCCCTGGTTTTACAGGAATCAGGCCATATGTAGTTTAGGATCCATCGGCGGAGTATGCCGAGGGGTATTTTCCAAGAACGGACGCAATATTTTAGGCTGGTCGAGTGAGTGGTTTACTGGAATGGTTAGGTTTGATGGCTACGCACTGGAGCGAGCTCCTACCGGGACGGCTGTTGCATGTCGGTTTTACCTGCAAATAGAAACAATACAAGCGTATATCATGCATAAATTTAAACATGATGCAAGTTCCCGCCGGACCATGAATGTTGTCTTCGGACGGTTAGGATGATGTCCTTAGACCATGATGTCCTGGGCCATGAAGCACGTAATAAAGGATTCGCAAGCTATGAAATGATGCTCTCGAGCTATGAAAACGATACCTCCGAACCATGATGCCTTTGAATAATGATATGCAAAAGATTGAAAGGGATCCTCAGGCCATGACATGGTGTTCTCGGGCTATGAGGATGGTGCCTCCGAACGATGACGCCTTTGGATGAGTTGGCGATATTTCAGCCCATGAAGGATGCAGTATGTGGCGATCTTTCAGCCCATGAAGAAATGCAGTATGAGGCGATCTTTCAGCCCATGAAATGCAGTATGATGCGATCTTTCAGCCCATGAAATGCAGTATGAGGCAATCTTTCAGCCCATGAAATGCAGTATGAGGCGATCTTTCAGCCCATGAAATGCAGTAAAAGGTGATCTTTCAGCCATGCAATTGCAGTATGAGGCGATCTTTCAGCCATGCAGATGCAGTATGAAGTAGAGCTTAACCTCGGAAGGCAGAATAGTAGCTTTATGCATATTTGAAGGCAGAATGGTAGCCTTATGCAATGCAGAAATGCAGATGGAGACAGCTTTTAGTCTCGGAAGGCAGAATGGTAGCCTTATGCAATGCAGAAATGCAGATGGAGATAGCCTAATGCAATGTAGAAATGCAGATGGAGATAGCGTTTAGTCTCAGAAGGCAGAATGGTAGCCTTATGCAATGCAGAAATGCAGATGGAGACAGCGTTTAGTCTCGGAAGGCAGAATGGTAGCCTTATGTAATGCAGAAATACAGATGGAGATAGCATTTAGTCTCAAAAGGCAGAATGGTAGCCTTATGCAATGAAGAAATGCAGATGGAGATAGCGTTTAGTCTCGAAATGCAGAATGGTAGCCTTATGCAAGAAATATAGCAAATGACAGTAGAGTTTTCTTAGATGATAGCAGATTGCGGCGTGGTGATTACTGGGAGCGTTGCGACATGCGGAATACTATGGGCGCGTGCTGATGGCGAATATTGGTTGGTGCAATGGTTCGGAGAATCGTGTTTTTGAACAAGATCTACCCTGTGAGTGTACAGTATGATTTCATAATCCTATTGCCTACATCCAAAGAAAAATCGTGAGTTTTGTAAAAGGGGAAGGTTAGTTCGTATCCCCCGCTGGTTTTGCTTGATCTGTTCGACTTTGATCTGGCGATACCGTCTGTATCATTGGGGTTGTTTTGCTAAACAAAGCAATTTTAGTAACAAAATGTGCATGATTTCGTAAAAAATATGACATTAGTGTACAGTTAAAAAATAGCTTTTAGATGAACCGACGACTATGACGTGGTTTGGGACATTGCGACCTTTCTTGCTACGGAATTTTGAGGGTCCTCCTCAAAATTCTGCCCCAGTTTGATGGGTTGGTGATTCTGACTGTTACTTGTGGCGATCGACTGAAATGGCTTCGGAATTTTGAGGGTCCTCCTCAAAATTCTGCCCCTGTTTCCAATTTCGGGGGGAAAATGAAAATTTTATTTAATTGTGACCGAACCCATAGGGCTGCCTACGTATCCCCTCTTAAACGGGAATCAGGTGAGGCGTAGTTTAATTACAATGTGCAGGGAGAACATAAAGATTACACATAGTAGCGCTTGACTGCGTCTGAATTAATCGTCTTTGGCCAAACCTCTTTGTCCATTTCTGCGAGTATGAGGGCTCCTCCTGTTAGAACCCGGTGAACCATGTACGGACCTTGCCAATTACAAGAGAACTTCCCTTTGGCTTCATCTTGATGCGGAAAAATTTTCTTTAACACCAGCTGTCCCGGTGTGAACTGTCTTGAGAGCTAGTTGTTCATAATGGCTTTTCACCCATTCTGCGTCGTCGAGCTCAACTTCCTGTATGATCCTTAGGGAAGGAATTTCTACATCGGTGGGAATGACGGCCTCTGTACCATAAACCAGCATATAGGGGGTTGCCCCGGTCGATGTGCGGACTGTGGTGCGATACCCCAATAGAGCAAACGATAAATTCTCGTGCCATTATTTGTGCTTTTCTATCATTTTCCTCAATATCTTCTTGATATTCTTGTTGGCGGCTTCCACAGCTCCATTCATTTGAGGCATGTAGGCTGTGGAATTCTTGTGGCTGATTCTGAAGGTTTCGCACATACCTTTCATTAGGTCACTGTTGAGGTTGGAGCCATTATCAGTGATGATCGACTCTGGGATACCGAATCGACAAACAATGTGGTCGCGGACAAAGTCTGCCACGACTTTCTTAGTTACTGCTCTGTAAGATGTTGCTTCGACCCACTTGATGAAATAATCGATGGCTACTAGGATAAACCTGTGTCCGTTTGAAGCAGTGGGCTCAATTGGACCAATAACATCCATTCCCCAGGCGGCGAGTGGCCATTGTGAGCTTGTTGCATTGAGCTCATTTGGCAGCACTTTTATCATGTCGGCATGAATTTGACAGCGATGGCATTTTCGGACGTACTGGATGCAATCCGTCTCCATAGTCATCCAAAAGTAACCAGCCCGAAGTATCTTCTTTGCTAAAACAAAACCATTAATATGTGGACCGCAGGTCCCAGCGTGAATCTCCTCTAACAGCTTGGACACTTCTTTTCCGTCGACACACCTTAATAATCCCAAATCCGGAGTCCTCCTATACAGGATTTCCTCCGCTGTGAAAGAAAGTGTGCGCTTCAGGGTATGATTGGCATGCTCCGTGTAATCTCCTTTCGCCAAATATTCCTTGATATTGTGGAACCAAGGTTTTCCGTCTGCTTCCTCTTCAACATGGGCACAGTAAGCTGGCTGATTATGAATTTTCACCGGTATAAGATCAATGAAATTCTTATCGGGATGCTGTATCATGGATGACAGGGTAGCCAATGCATCGGCGAATTCATTCTGGGTTCTGGGAACATGTCGGAATTCTGTCTTTGTGAACCTCTTTCTCTATTCCTGTACATGATGCAGATACGGGAGTATCTTGGAGTTCTTGGTTGCCCATTCTTCTCGTACCTGATGTATAAGTAAGTCCGAATCTCCGATAACTGACAGTTCTTGGATGTTCATGTCAATGGCCATTCTGAGCCCTAAGATGCAAGCTTCGTATTCGGCCATATTGTTGGTGCAGGGAAACTTGATCTTGGCGGACACTGGATAATGCTGGCCGGTTTTTGATACCAAGACTGCTCCTATGCCAACTCCTTTGAAGTTCACTGCCCAATCAAAAAACATTCTCCAACCATCATAGGGCTCTGCAATATCTTCTCCTACGAATGATACTTCTTCATCACGAAAATACGTTTTTAGAGGTTTGTATTCTCCATCCACGGGATTCTCAGCGAGATGATCTGCCAGGGCCTGTCCCTTGACCGCTTTCTGAGTTACGTAGACAATGTCAAACTCAATCAACAGGATTTGCCACTTGGCTAGCTTGTCAGTGGGCATGGGCTTCTGAAAGATGTACTTGAAAGGATCCATCCTTGATATGAGATATGTAGTATAGGCACAGAAGTAATGCCTTAGCTTCTGAGCGACCCAAGTCAAAGCACAACAGGTGCGCTCCAAAAGAGAATACCGGGCCTCATACGGAGTGAACTTCTTGCTGAGATAATAGATGGCCTGTTCCTTTCTTCCTGTTTCGTCATGTTGCCCCAGAACGCACCCGAAAGCTCCGTCCAACACCGCAAGGTAGAGTAATAAGGGTCTACCCGGCTCAGGCGGGACCAAGACTGTTGGTGTTGACAAGTACTCCTTGATTCTGTCGAAGGCCTTTTGATAGTCATCGGTCTATTTGGTAGCGGTGTCCTTCTTCAACATCTTAAAGGTTGGCTCGGAGATGATAGTGGACTGTGCCATGAATTGGCTGATGTAGTTGAGTCTTCCCAAGAAACTCATCACGTCCTTCTTGTTCTTTGGCGGTGGTAGTTCTTGGATGGCTTTGACTTTTGATGGATCCAGTTCTATTCCTCGGCGGCTCACGATAAACCCAAGTAACTTCCCGGCAGGAACCCCAAATGCACATTTTGCGGGGTTCAGTTTCAGGTTGAACCTCCGCAATCTGTTGAAAAACTTCCTCAGATCTTTTATGTGGTCAGCGCCCTTCTTGGATTTGATGATAACGTCATCCACATATACCTCTATCTCCTTGTGTATCATGTCATGGAAAATGGTAGTCATGGCCCTCATGTAGGTGGCCCCTGCATTCTTCAGGCGAATGGCATCATCTTGTAACAATACATTCCTCATGGCGTAATGAAAGCCGTTTTCTCAGCATCTTCTTCATCCATCCAGATCTGATGGTAACCGACGAAACAATCTACAAATGATTGCAACTCATGCTTGGCGCAATTGTCAATCAAGATGTGTATATTTGGCAAAGGGAAGTCGTCTTTCGGACTGGCCCAGTTGAGATCCCGGTAGTCGACACAGACTCTGACCTTCCCATCCTTCTTTGGTACCTGAACGATGTTGGCTAACCATGTCGGGTATTCCACTACCCTAAGAACCTTTGCTTTGACTTGCTTAGTGACTTCTTCCTTGATTTTCAAACTCATATCCGACTTGAACTTTCTGAGCTTCTGCTTTATCGGCGGACATGTCAGATTAGTTGGCAGTTTGTGAACCACAATAGATGTACTTAGACCGGTCATGCCGTCATATGACCAGGCGAATATGTCCTCATATTCCCTTAGAAATTCTGTGTATTCCTTCTTTTCTGATGGCGATAAGTGAACGCTGATTCTGTTTCCTTGACACTTTCTGCATCTCCCAGGTTAACAGTTTCTGTCTCGTCCAGGTTGGACTTAGGTCTGTTCTTACAGTTCTCTACTTCTTTGACAATTTCCTCTAGTATGTCAACTTCTTCTGAATCAATGTCCATTTGTTGCTTTCTCTCATTGCATGTCACAGTCATTGGTTCATCAAGATAAGTAATAGTAATGCTGTATAAGTAAAGTAATGAGAGAAAAATAATAATAAGTGTTGGTTCATAAGAAAAGTCAAAATGCTTTGATAAATTCCATAACTGTTTTGAACATTGAAGATCTTATTGCGGGTATTAAAATGCGTAAAGAAAAATCATCTAGTAAATAAAACAGTGCATGATGCTTGTTTTAGCCTTGCTACCCTGAGGCTCGCCGAGCTCTGGTTGTCCTGATAGTCCAGTTATTGAGGCGTGCTCCTCTGCTTACGGCCTGTATTGAAGGGCCTTCCTCCCCCTCCTCCTCAAGGATAACACAGCAATCGATATCATCGTCTTCTCAAAACATGTTTTTCACTGCTGCGATAGCCTCTTCTTCGTCCGTCCCATAGACGATGTCAGCCTGTTGAAAAGTCTGTTCTAAGTGCGGTATCGGCTGCTCCAGCGGGTAGTAAGGACCACGCCATGGTGGCGACCAATTGTTGAACTCTTCCCAAGTGTATTCGTATACCAAGCCGAAAGTGGTGCCATGCTTCTTGAGTGTTATGGGTTTAGCTATTCCTTGGAGGTTTTTGCCGAGTCCTTTGCCAGGCTCGTACCCACTCCAATTCAATATACTCTCGATCTTGTTATTCCACCACTTGTCTTTGTCGACAGCATTGACCTGCTCGATGTGGTGGTAGGTCTCTCCGCCTAGCTTTCTTCTCCCTCCAATTGCTGGAATGGTCTGATGACTGTATATGGGGTTGCTACCGTCGCCGTGAATGATCACCTCCTGGTGATTCCATTCGAATTTTACTGCCTGGTGCAGGGTTGATGCTACGGCCCCAGCAGCGTGAATCCATGGCTGCCCCAGCAGCAAGTTGTAGGATGCTGGCACATCTATCACTTGAAAGTCAACCTCGAAACCAAGTTGGTCCCATTTGCAGACACAAGCTAATCTCACCGATGGTGGAACTCTGAGACCCATCAAAAGCTTTTACGTTGATTGCTCCTTCTTTCATCTCGTGCAGCCCTTTGCCCAACTTCTTGAGTGTTACCAGAGGACAGATGTTCAGGCTGGAACCCCCGTCGAGCAGGATCCTGGTGATGAAATAGTCCTCACATTGCACGGTGATATGCAGGGCTCTGTTGTTACCCAGCCCTTCAGGTGGCAGCTCGTCCTCATAGAAGGTGATTTTATGGCTCTCTAATACATGTCCCACCATATTGGCCATTTCCCCACCAGTGATGTTGTTTGGCACGTAGGCTTCACTTAGCACCTTTAGCAGAGCATTTTTGTGTGCCTTGGAATTCCGCAGTAGTGAGAGGATGGATACCTGCGCTGGTGTTTTATTCAGCTGGTCGATGACTGAGTACTCTTTGGCCTGTATTTTCCTCCAAAGGTCGTCTGGACCTGTCTCAATGATGGCTGGCCGGTTGGAGGCCTGCTTGCTGGACTCAGCTAGGTACTCAAGGGTATAAACTCTCCCCGTTCTTGTCATTCCTTGTGCTGCAACAGTCTCTTCGAACCTGACCTTTCCTTTCCTCCTAGCCTCAGCTGTGTAATCCCAGGGTATAGCTTTTGTGTGGAATGACGGCATGACGGACATCGCCACTGGGATCGGTGCGGCCACCTTTACTTCGAATGGGACATGTTCTTTGGGTGGCAAAACTGCAACTTCAAATGGTGCTGGTGCTTTTGCTGATGGCGCTGCTTCGAACTCAAGAGGGATAGACACATCTACCTCAGTGACCTCAGATGGTTGGATCTGGACCATGATGGGGTTGAGGGTAACTGCTGACTTCTTTGGATCATCGCCCTCCGTGATCAACCCGATGGGTCCCTCGGGATACCAATCATCCTCTACTTCAATCATGTGAATACTCCCGCCCTTATGGTCCGGCAGAGGGTTGTTACGGACATTTGGGGCAGGTTCCTTTGCCACAATAACCTTATTATCGATCAGAGACTGGATCATGTCTTTCAAAGAATGACATTCATCGATGGTGTGCCCTTTCATGCCGGAGTGGTATGCACATGATTCATTTGGGTAAACCCATTGAGAAGGGTTCTCAGGGGTTGTAGCAGGGATGGGGGTGACACAACCGGCGACTTTGAGTCTTTCATATAGTTGGTCAATGGGTTTAGCAATGGTTGTATATTATTTGGGAGGCCTGCGGTCAAAATTTGGTCGGGGTCTAGGGAAGTTCTGACGGGCAGGAAGTGACTGATAGTAGGATCGTTGAGCATTATAAGTTTGGTAAACATGTGCGGGTTGGGAATTTCTGGGCGAAGTAGGCTGATATATGGGAGGTGGAGATGGTTGATAGGCGGGTGGTGAGGGTGCTTGGTAGTTCGGAGTGGGCTGATATGTGAGTGGAGGTGTTGGGTAGGTTTGGTACTTGATAGGAGATTTGGTTCTTTGTGCAACCATCACGGCTCCTACGTCCCTCTTCTTGGACACACCACCGGACTGCAAGGCCTTATTTGTAGCTTGCAAGGCCTCGAAGTTTGTGACTATACCGCTCTTAATGCCTTCTTCAATTCGTTCCCCCAGTTTGATAATGTCAGAAAATTTGTGACTTTCGACCATCATTAGTCGTTCATAGTATTGCGGGTCTTGGGCCCGAACAAAGAATTTGTTCATTTGTTCCTCCTCTAAGGCAAGTCTGACCTTAGCAGCTTCGGATCTCCAGCGAGTAGCATACTCGCAAAATGTTTCTGTAGGCTTCTTCTTTAGATTCTGAATATAGAACACATCCAGCGCATTCTCTATGTTAAACCTGAACCTGCCTATGAAATCGGACGCCATGCCTACCTAGTTCGACCATTTCTTTGGATCTTGGATGATGTACCAAGACAGTGCATCTCCCTTTAGGCTCCTCATGAACAGCTTCATGAGGATTCTCTCGTCTTTCCCTACCCCAACCAGCTTGTCACAATATGTCCTCAAATGGACCCTTGGATCACCTGTACCATCAAACATCTCGAACTTCGGAGGTTTGTACCCCTCGGGCAGTTCGACATTTGGCTGTATGCAGAGATCTTCATAATTCAGCCCTTCAATTCCCTTGCTCCCATCAATGCCCTAGATCCGGCTAGTCAATTTCTTAAGTTCTTCAGTAAGGTTCCTGATGAGCAAATCTTTATCATCAGACTCGGGTGTGCCTGAGATGGGTTGGGTGGAGAGTGGCATGGTCTCCACGTAGATGGGGGTGTTATGGTGGGTGTGGAAGTGGTCATTTGTGGGGTTTTGGAGTTCTGAGCAATGGGGTGTTGTTTGTGGTATAGCAAGTGTTGCATTGGGTCTTTGGGGGAACATTATGAGGAGCGGGATGATTTTGTTGCTTCGGGATGTATTGAGGTGGTGTAGGGTTTTGAGTATTGGGAAAGGTGATATATGGGGTGCTGAGTGAGAATGACGAACTTGCCAGATTCCGAACCTGGTCGAGCTCTTCCTGGAACTTTAGCAATTTCTATTCAAGCTGGGATACATTTTCCTTAGGAACCTGAGTACCATGACCATTAGTGATCTCTACCCGTTCAGTTGAATTCTCCTTTCTGACATTGTTCAAATCTTCCATTTTGCCTTTGTTCTTGTTTTTGATTGGACTAAGAGGAGGAGTGGGTGGAGGGCCCCTGGATCTCGTGGAATAGGATGATGTTGCCAGAGTGCATGAACTAACCTTTGGGGAGGGGAATAAAAACAAAAGTAAAAACAAAAAGGTAACCAAGTTAGTGAGGATTATAAAAAGTATTGTAGTATTTAAACACATAGTGCGAGAATGTAAATCGTGTCCTAATTTGGGAGCCTCGTTGTGCCCTTGGTAGGCGTATCGACAAGTTTATTTGGAGATCTTAGAATGCTAAATGCTTCATTTTATTGATAAAAAATAGACGAATCCCAAAACGACACTAAATAAGCAAGAAATAAGAATCACTAATGGCCATTGGCCTTATTACATTCTATAAAGCGAAAAGATAAACTCCTATCTAGTTGGTCCCAGAAGGACCGTCCCCAGATTCGGCATCCTTTGCTCCATCGAACAGCTTCCCCAACTCGCGAAGTCCCAGCAATAGGTAGGCCCTGGCCAAATATCCTCCTTCGGTTCCCTCAGCATTTTGGCAGTCTTCAACCCTCTTGAGAAACTTTCTTTCTAACTCCACTATGCCCTGCTCCAAGTATCCCAGTCGCTTGTTGGCACTGACAGCCATGTCCTTCCATTCCTCGATTAACTTCTGATTAGATTCTTGTATCTCGCGGTGCTCACTTTCGCACTCCCGGATTCTCTTGCGTAATTGGTTCTATTTGACCTGTGCCTCGGCCCTTTCATCTATAACCCTGTGACCTTGAGCAAACCCCGGCTGGCCCAGACCATCATGGCTGTCTTCCAACCAACCCGAGTAGAAAGGAGCACAACCAGCATGATACCTGTCTGGTTCGATGGTATCTCTTCCCATTATGATCTTGTAGTGCCACATATGCTGTGCTTGGCACTTATAAGGACTATCATCCTCTTGGAAGTCAGCTTGGAAATGACTCATCTTGTCGACCCTAGGTATAACATGCTTCTTACCAACTTGCCTCATAACTCGAAGCGGGACGTAAGGGTATGTCCCCCTGAGATCGATCAATATCAGAAAAGGTGCGTCTCTTGATCGGGCAATGAATTCCTCCGTTGGAAACCATTTGAACATCCACTGAATTTGCTCCTCGGTCAAATTATCAAACAGTTCGACCCATCCTTTAGCATCCTCCAGTTGAGCAAACATATCGGGGATGTAATTCATTCGCCATGGGTGATGGAAAGCGATGTGATCATCCTAGTCCCTACGCCGGATCTCTTGTCGATATTCGCCTCTCTGGAGATGTTCCATGAGCCAGAGTTGGAGTAATAGATTGCAACCTTCAAAGTGTTTCTCGCTGACACTTCTCCAAAGCTCGGTATATGTCTGCAATAATCATGGGTACGATGCTGAACGCCTGCCCATCAATCCCTTCCATTAGGGTTTTGGTTACCATAGCTAGCCTGGTGTGGATCCTTGCTTTCTTCATTGGAAACACGACCAGTCCCAGGAAATAAAACATGAAGACGAAAACTCTGCGGTGGATGTGTCCCAAAGATGTGAGGGCAAATTCGCCAGAGTAGGTACGGTAAGATTTGTTGTGACCGTACCTTTCATACAAGTAATCAAAAGGAATGTATGAATCCTTCAAGCATGTTAATTCTGGATTCTTCTTCAAACCCATCATTTTAAGGAAACCCCTACCTTTGCGGTTCTCCGGCATCAATAAACCCGGAGTTTCCCACACCAAACCGTCCAATCCTTCTATTTTCTCTAGCAAGGGTGTCATTTCAATGTCCCCAAAGCGGAACACAACCTTTTCATAATCCCAAAACAGTGTGCAGCTTCTATGATCTTGTTGTTGGGTTGAATTTCCAGGAGGGAAGGTAAATTTCCTAGATATTTTCGGACGAGAGTCTGATCACTAGAGTGAAGATCTTTCCACCAGCTTAGCAGTCTTGGGTGGATTTGGTAATCATGCCGAATCTGGGTATTTCGTGCCTCATTATCTGCAAAACAGAAAGGTTAGACCCTACCCCCACCAGACTCGACTATTTAACACCAACAATTAACATTAAGCATTTAGTTCTCCAAATAAATGCATAGAACGTGATGGTGTCTGTTTGGGTTTAGGGAAACCCAGTGGACTTTGGACAGGGCTATCTTAAAGGATCATTATGCGGACAACATAACTGATCCGGCTAGGTTTGACCATGATGCATGCATAATTTAAACGGAGTAAGGTTTCTATAGGGTTTTAGACTGGTACCCTTGAGCGGACAACTCAAGGGGGAAAGGCACAGAACCGTCGACTACACCGTTGATCGACTGGTTTTACCATAAATATGCCTTTCCGAATTTAGGGGGTAATGATATAGGAAGAGCGCAACCACTCATTATAAGCGTTGCTATAGTATTTGTTTGGCACGAGTGGAGTATGATGTTGAGCATGATTATGCAATAATTAAAAAGCATGTTGTCACGTATTTGCATGTTAAGAAAGCAGTAAATATAGGAGTTTATAATTTAAAACAGCAATAAAGAAAAGAAACGAAGAAGATAAGTCAGTTTTTCCTTGTAAAAGAAATTAAACGCTTAAAGGAATTTAAACAAGTAATTGCATATAAAGGGGAGGTATAAATTCACAAGAACTATCTGAAATGGTAAAAGCCTAATATCCCCAGCAGAGTCGCCATGTTGTCGCGCCCCCTTTTTTCCCTCCTCACGTCGGGAGAATCGGGTTAATGACATTTGGGTATGGGACAACTCGTTCCTTTTGGGAACTGGGTTTTGCATTTTTGAAGAGTCGCCACCTAATGATTTATGGTGCATTAGGACACCTACAAGGTTCAATTACAACTACATTTTTAATAACCAGAGATAGGGTAAGGGCTTGAAATTATCCTAAGGGGAAGGTGTTAGGCACCCCTCAGGAACCACTAGTGTGGTTCCCGGCCAGAAAATCTTTGTGAATTTGGTGCAATAACATGTAAGCAGATGAGGCTCAAATAAGAGGGGATTTTAATACACAAATGCTTGGAAGTAAACAAAGTATGAGAGCAATTATTAAAAGGCTGATTTTTGAAAAGAAGTCATAATACTTTAAAGACAAAGAAAGAGAGGGGAAAGGGGGTCCTAGGTTTATTTATAATATGGATCACATCAATTGCAATACCCGGTAATCACTCCTCAAAGAGGGGCTACACGTGGTATTAGCGCACCGGTCATCATATCCATATCTACCCTTCCCACCCCGTTAAGGTACTAAAGCGCGGATTGGTCTCGACCACTATTGCATGCTATTACCCGTCCCATTCCTATTAGTCCCGAAGGCACTTAGGACTACTATTCCTAAAAGGGAGGGATATTAGGCTGACTTGGGGTTTCAAAGGTTAAAAATCTAAGGCGACATACAAAACATATAGGACAGCACAATAACAGGGGAAGCACATAAACACTGAAGGCTCACATATACCTCGTCAAACAAGGCAATCAAATAGCATGACTCAAACAACAAGTAGGGTCTAAAAATATTAAGGCAAAAAGGGAGTTTAAGTTGTTGAAGCGGACCAATTTATTACATAACTCGGATAAGAAGTCTGAAGCAGGCCTGCCTGCTGGTTGTAGCAATTATTAATTATCAGAAACGGGCTCAGTTTTATTTATTGTTATCACCTAAGGTTTGCCTAAATGTTTGGGGTAGAATCCTATGAGCATGGTATCTATTACTGATTCAGAATGTGGCAAAGCAGTAACAAACTTAAAAATGAGCGGTTTGAAATCCTATAGGCATGCTTGCTAAACCGTGTTAAACAGGGGATTAAATTATTTAAAACTGGTTCAGAATAGACTGATTTTAAATTAGACTAGTCTCTGATTCTGCAGATGATGGCATCCATTATTGCTGGTTTTAACTCCTATAGACATGATATCTAGTGTTGCTGATTTTAATTCCTATAGACATGATATCTAGTTGAACGAGAAATGGAAACAAGCAGGTTTTCACTTGGGAATTCCTATAGGCATGATCTCTATTCATTATACTGATTTTAACCTTATAAACATGATACTCATTTATAGCCATTTAGATCCTAGAGCATGATGTCTAAGTGGTAAAAAGCGTGCAGAATAAAGTCCTATAGGCAGGTTATCTAGGTGTGAAGTTGAACATGCAGAATTTTAATAGAACCCCTATGGGCATGGTATCTAAAATGCAGAATTGAACACGCAGGATGCAAAACAGTCCTATAGGCATGCTTTCTAAATACAGAATTGAATCATTCAAAACACAAATCCTATAGGCATGTTTCTATCCTTGAGCATGCATAATTACCCATCCCTTTTTCACTAGCAAACCCTAAATGTTCGTTAAAAATTATCACAGACCAGTTGCTGAATTACATCAAGAAAATACATAAAAAGGGAAATTACAACCATAGGAAGCCTGATTCTGACTTTCTCTCTGAGTTATGGAACAAAACGCCTCAAATACCACTTGTTTCAAAGCCTTTCTCGGACCAGGGTGTGTCAGTGTGGAAGGGCCAGCCCTTATGTGTCCAAGTTTAGAGGGAGCTCATGGGTCCCGAGGCAAGGCTCACACAAGAGGGGCAGAACTTAAGTCTAAGAAGATAGTGGAAGTGCAGGAATGGAGTTTTAAAACTGAGGGGACGAGGAGAGGGGTAAAAGGTGATTAGGGAAACAGCAATTAGTAAGATACAGAGTTGATAACTTCATACAAAGGGGATCAGGGGTTGGGAATTCATTGTAAGGAGCCTATGTATTTAGGCAGGGGTCAGCTTTGGGCATGCACAGCAATACAAGGTGGTGGCATGTCAATAAGCCAACTAGAACACACAACAACTAGAGGAAACATAGAGGTTATGATCCCAGGGGGGATCAAGTTTGGGTCATGCACAGCAATATTCAATGTTGTCATGCCCCAAACCAGCCACAGATACCAAACACATTGGGGATGGGGATTTAAGGTTCACAAGTCATGATAAGTAATTAACAGAAACATTAATTCAGAACAGGAAAGGCAGACTACAGCATGTTTAATAATGGAACTTGGTTAAATGCAAACAGGAGACAAACAAGGATGAAAGAAACAGTAAAGGAACATGTTGTTGTTGATTCTGAAAATTAGTTAGAACATACCAGTCAAGATGCAAAATGCAAAGAAAAATGAGCAAGCTTCCCACAGCCTTGGCTTTCAGTTGACTAGGTAAGGCAGCAATACAAGTAGCAACAAAGAAAAGAGAGAGATCTTAGTGAGGTGTGTGTCTGAACTCAAGTGTTTTATGCCTTGTGTTCGTGTGTTTGAAAGAAGAGAAGGTGGGTATTTATAGTTTTGAAAAAGAGTAGAAATTAAGGTAATAAGCAAAGGCTTAACATAAACATGGAAACAATCGCAATCAGAATCAACTAACACAAGTACTTCCCATTAATCAAGGAAGTATGGATACTAATCAGGCTAATTAAGGAAAGAAATCAGTTTGGGGACAGATTGATTCTTGCCATACAAGAGGCAGTAAAAGTATGAAGGTAAATATTTGAGTCTAAGTACGAAAACATACTTAATTTTGGAAAAGGATTCAAGGTAAAACATCACAGTAATTAAGGAAGGGAATCAATCAATTTGAACAGACTAATAAGATTAGGGTTCATCAGAAAACCCTTTGGCAATCAATCACAACATTGAAGGATTCAGAATCAGTCAAGAAGACAAAAAGATTCAAACGCAAAGAGCTTAATCGAACTAAACATGCGTATAAAATAAACCAAGAGAATTTCAGAAGCCCAGGTAGAGCCAGAACACTTAGAGCTTTTAGCATGATGAACCAGGTAGCAGCAAACATGGACAAACATAGTAAAATCATAAAAACACACTGAAAATCGGAGAAGAGTTTAGGAAACCCTAATCGTTAAAAAATGGAGAGTCATTTTGAAAAGAATCGAAGAACCTTCGAGAAACACTTAAAAAGTTTGTAATAAGCATAGATCTAAGATCGATCTGAAAGAAAAATTGAACAGCTCTTAGAGCTAGGGTTTCAAAGAACCCAGAGAAAGTGATAAAGGCTTTAAAAGATACCGATCTAGCCAAAAAAGTCAAGGATCTGACTCGAGTAGCCATGGGTGGCCGGAGAAAGGTCATCGAGCAAAGACTAGACCAAGCCCGTTCAGAATCTGTTCATGAGACCACAGCAACAAACACATAGAAGCCATAGGAGACTTATATAGGTCTTAGGCGACCATGGAAAGCCATAGATTAGGGTAGATTAAGGGGGCGGCGGCTAGGGTTTGATGTTGTTGTAGAGAGGATTTGGGAGAGGAGGGGAATGCAGAGGCGGCGTAGGGTAACAAATGAAAGGGTTTGGAGGGTAGTTGGGAACTAATTTAGGTAAGGGCAATTTTTGGCCGTTGATTTGAGTGATCAACGGCTTGGATTGAACGGGTAAATGGGCGGGTTATGAAGATGGGTTTGGGTTGGGTTAAATCAGAATTGGGTCAGGGTTTAATAGGAATTGGGCCAGGGTAATTGGGATTCAAATTGTGGTCCAATTTAGGCTATAATCGAAATAAAATGGGGCTAACGTTTAAATAGTCAATTTTCCTATTTGATTTATAAAAAATAATAAAATAATTTCTGGAAATAAATTGATGGTACTAAAATGATTTATAATACATAATAATTATTTAAAAATACCAGACCTAATTTTATGAACATAAATGCAGTTAAATCTTAAAAGAGGCTAATATTGCAATTATATGCAATTTTGCTTTAAAAATACTAAATAAATTTGTAAAAATATGCAAAAATTTCCATGGCTATATTTTAGTATAGATATAAAAGTGAAATAAGTGAATCACCAAAAATGATAATTTTGGAAACAATTACTGAATTTTATGGATAAAAATATGAGAATAAATAGATTTAAAAATATTTTAAAATTAAGAAAAAGTAATGAAGCACTTGCATATATCATTTTGAAGCTATTTTTCACATTGAAAATATACAGGGGAAAAATTGGGTGTCAACAAAGTTCAATACAAATATGGAAACAATCAACAGTCAGAATCAAATCAACTAAGTGATTCCCCTTTAATTGAGGAATCACTTGTTTAACGGGGCTAACAGATTCAAAATAAGGAAAGAAAATCAGCTTGTAGGCAGACTAATTATTACCATAAAAGAAGTAGTAAAAAAACTAAGTAAGAAATCGAGTCTAAGTACAGAAATATACTTATTTTGGAAAAAGATTCAACAAGGCAAAATAAGGACAGGAATCAATTAACTTTAACAGGCGAGTGAAATTAGAGTTCACAAAAGAAAAGTTTTGAAATCAGTCCCAAGATTGAAGATCAATCAAAGAAGGAACCTCAACATATAAATAGAGTGAACAACACTAGACATGCGAGGCCAAACCTATTGGAAAAAGAAACAGCATGCAATAGTAGCACAAAGTTCAGTAGATAGCAAACACTCGAAGCACAATAATCAAGTAGGTCAAGTCACATTGAATCAATAGTGAAGAGAAACAGAGTATGAGAGGCATGCAAAGGGTCTCACAGTAGCAGATGAGAAAACCCTTTTGAAAAGTTAGGGTTTCAAGAAGAGTCGAGTTTTAAAGATAGTGAAAACCCAGAATCAGAGGACTCACATAAAGAAAAGAGGTTCTGAAACAAGGAACTTTCAAATCGAGTCAGGTATTCAAACAAACAGTTTCAAACCCAAAGACATAGGTTTTCTTCAACAATAGTCAAGCTTAAAAGATGATAAACAAATAAATCGAACAAATACTAGCAAACAGTGTAAGAAATCGAATGATCCCAAAAGAAATTAGGGTTTTAACAACAATCGAGTTTAAAGATGATAAACAGATAAATCAAACAGCTACTAGCAAACAGTCTCAGAAACTCGAATGAACCTAAAAGAGGTTAGGGTTTTCAACATGCTAAACTCAGATAGGAGAACGACGTGAGCAAAACATAGCAAAATCAGAAACACGTTAAAATGAGAGAAGAGGTTTCAAATAATTTAAAAGAAGAACCCTAATCGAAAAAGATGAAGAATCTTTTGAAAGCAAAGTTAAAGAAGCTTCGAGAAGATGCTTAAAAACTCATGGCAAGCATGGATCTAAGGTAGATCTGAAAGAAATCGAAAAGTCTCAGAGATTAGGGTTTCAGAAGAACCCAAAAGCAACGAGAAAGGCCTTGAAAGTTACCGATCTAAACAGGAGAGTCAAAGGTCTGACTTGAATGGCCAAGGCTGGCCGGAGAAGGGGCATCGAGCAAATACTGGACCAAATCCCTTCAAGGTCTGGTCACGAGACCACAGAACCAAACACATAGAAGCCATGAAAGGCTAGTATAGGTCTCAGATGACCTCGAAAGGCCATGGATTAGGGTGGATTAGGGTGGCGGCGGCTAGGGTTTGGGGGTGTTGCAGAGAGTGTTTGAGAGGGAAGGGGTTCTAAGGCGGCGGATTGTGAGAAATGATAGGGTTTCGGGGGTCGTTTGGAATTAATTAAGGCAAGGGTGATTATTGGCCGTTGATCTGAATGATCAACGGCCTGGATTAAAATGGACAAGTGGGCGGGTTATGAAACTGGGTTTGTGTCGGTCTAATTGAAATTGGGTCGGGGTTCAATTGGGTACAATTGGGGTCAGAACTGGGCTATAATTGAAATGAAATTGGGCTAACATTTAAATAGCCAATTTTCCATATTTAATTTATAAAAAATTATAAATTAATTTTTGGAAATAAATTAAGGGTACTAAAATAATTTATAACACACAATTAACTATTTAAAAATACAGGACTTAATTTTTATGAATATAAACGTAATTAATCCTAAAAGAGGCTAATGTTGCAATTATACAATTTTAGCCTTAAAAAATACTACATAATTTTGTAAAAATATGCAAAAAATCCCTTAGCTATATTTTAGCATAAACATAAAAGCTCAACAAATGAATCACCAAAAAAGAAAATTTTAGAAATGTGATTGAGATAAAAAGATTCCCTCAATACAGCTTAACTCCGTCAAGCCTGTACGAGTAGTGAAGAAGTATAGAGCACTTTGGTTGGTTGTTGACCAACGGAAAGCATGGGAGAAAGATAATTATTGGATTTTTATGGATAAAAATAAGGGGATAAATTGATTTAAAAATCTTTAAAATTAAGGAAAAATAAGGAAACTCTTGGATATACTTATATATGCATACATATGGCATTTTGAAGGCACTCTGCATAAAAAATATATATAGGGAAAAATTGGATATCAACAGGAGGGAAGGTAGGTTTCCCAGATACTTTCTGACGAGAGTTTGATCACTAGAGTGAAGATCTTTCCACCAGCCTAGCAGTCTTGGGTGGATGTTGGTGACCATGCCGAATCTGGGGACTTTGTGCCTCATATTTCTGCAACGCAAATAAAAGCCTAAAGATCCCCAGCAGAGTCGCCATGCCGTCCCGCCCCCTTTTTCCCTCTTTGCATCGGAAAATCGGGTTGGTGACATTTTGGGTATAGGACAACTCATTCCTTTTTGGAATTGGGTCTTGCATTTGAAGAGTCGCCACCTAATGATTTTAAGGTGCATTAGGGCACCTATGGGGTTTAACTACAACTATTTTTGATAACCAGAGATAGGGTAAGGGCTTGAAATTATCCCAAGGGGAAGGTGTTAGGCACTCCTCAGGATCCAGTAGTGTGGTTCCCGGCTAGATAATTCTTTGTGAATTTGTGCAATAAACAAGTAAACAAACAAGGCTCAAATAAGAGGGTATTTTAAATACACAAATGTCTGTAAGTGATAAAATAAAACAATGTTTTGAAAGGGTTATAATTAAACATGCTAACGAATATAAAAGGGGGTCCTAGGTTCATTTGTAATATGGATCACATCAATGCAATACCCGGTAATCACTCCTCAAAAGAGGGGCTACACTTGGTATTAGCGCACCGGTCATCATATCCATATCTACCCTTCCCGCCCCATTAAGGTATTAAAGCGCGAATTGGTCTCGACCTCTATTGCATGCTATTACCCGTCCCATTCCTATCAGTCCCGGAGTAATTTAGGACTACTATTCCTATGAGCGGGAGGGTTTTAGGCTGACTCTTGGGTTTTAAAGGTAAAAAGACTAAGGCAAAATTCAAAACACATAGGACTGCATATTAGGGGAAACATGTAAACAACTAAAAGGCTCATATATACCTCCTCAAGTAAAGCACGTAAATAGCATGACTTAAAACACATTTAGGGCCAGAATTCAAAGTACTAAGACAGGGGAATTTCAGTTGATGAAGCAGACCCATTTATTACAAAACTCAGATAAGAAGTCCGAATCAGGCATGCCTGCTGGTTGTACCAGTTGCTAATTAAACAAAGGCGGATTCAATTTTATCGTTATTACCTAAGGCTTGCCTAAGTGTGTATTGATGATACCCTATAAGCATGATATCTATTACTGATTCAAAAATGGCAAAGCAGTGATAGTTTTAAACGAGTAATTTGAATCCTATAGGCATGCTTTCTAAACCGCATTAATGAAAGGAGAGTAGGTTGTTTAAAACTGGTTTAGAATAGTACGAGTCAAACTGATTTTAAAGTAGACTGGTTTCAGATCCTATAGGCATGATCTCTACTATAGCTGCTTTTTTTAATTCCTATAGACATGATATCTAGTCGAACGTGAAACGAATTAGGCGGGATTTACTTGAAATTCCTATAGGCATGATTTTTATGAAAAATACTGATTTTGACCTTATGAACATGATGTCTAATTGTAGCCGTTTAGATCCTATAGGCATGGTGTCTAAGTGTGGTAATAAAACATGCAGAATTTAAAACAGATCCTACAGGCATGTTATCTAAATGTAGAATTAAAACATGCAGAATGTAAAACAGGTCCTATAGGCATGTTATCTACCCTCCTAATAGCTAAAACATACATAATTACCCTATCCCTTTTCACTAGCCAACCCCAATATTAGTTACAAATTATTACAGACCAAATACCGAATTACATCGGAAAAATGTAAAATAAGAAGTTACAACCATAGGAAGCCTGATTCTGACTTCCTCTCTGAGTTATGGAACAAAACACCTCAAATACTACTTGTTTTAAAGCCTTTCTCAAACCTGGGTGTGTCAAAGTTCCCTAAGGGTCTCAAGGACTTACACCCAGGTTTACATAACAGAATAGAGATGAGTGTAGTATAGAAGGGCCAGCCCTTATGTATCCAGGTTTAGAGGGAGCTCATATGTGTAATGACCCGACCGGTCGTTTTGAGTTTTTGCACTTTGTTCGTCAGTTCTCGGGCATGACTTTCCCCGTGTGGTGTATTATGACTCATGTAATCGTTGGTTTTGGTTTTCAGGGTAATCGGAATGAAATGGGAAGAACAGTTCTCAGTTTGAAGCTTGAAATTTGAAAGGTTTGACCAAGATTTGACTTGCTTGTGTATGATATCGGATCGGCATTTTTATGATTTGGTTAGCTCCGTTAGGTGATTTGGGACTTAGGAGCGTGATCGGAATGCATTTTGAAAGCCCGTGGAAGGTTTAGGCTTGAATTGGCGAAATTGAAATTTTGGCGATTTCCGGTTGGTAGGCGAGATTTTGATAAAAGGGTCAGAATGGAATTCTGAGAGTGGCAGTAGCTTCGTTATGTGATTTGGGATGTGTGTGGAAAATTTCAGGTCATTCGGGCGCGGTTTGGTATACTTTTTGACCAAAAGCGGAATGCGAAAGATTTTAGAACCTTGGGCTTGAGTTCGATGTGTCTTGGTGGTTTTGATGTTATTTATGGTGTTTTGAAGATTGGTACAAGTTCGAATAAGGTTATGGGATATGATTGTACTTTTGGTTGAGGTCTCGGGGGCCTCAGGATGGTTTCGGATAGTTATCGGGAAGTCAGACTTGAAATTTTGCAGCAGAAAATTTGTTGCCTCTGTTGTTTTCGCACCTGCGGATTGGTGACCGCAGGTGCGATGCCGCTGGTGCGTAAAGGAGACCGCAAAAGTGGTGTTGGCCGCAGAAGCGGAGACTTTGACCGCATCTGCGGAACCGCAGGTGCGGTACCTGGGTCGCAGATGCGGAACCTAAAGGAGTAAGTGAAATCCGCAGAAGCGGGTCTTTTTCTGCAGAAGCGGAAGTGGAGGTGCGCTTATGGTGTCGCAAGTGTGGAAATACCTGGGCCAGAAAGTATATAATGTTCCTTCATGAAATTTTGCTAAGTTCTCCATTTTTGAAGACGGAAAGCGAGCTAGGGCAGTGAATTCAAGGGAGAATCGAAGAAAAACAGTTGGGTAAGTTCCCTATGCCTCATTACTCATGTTTATGATCATTTTTCCATTGTTTAATCATGGCATTAGTGGAAATTAAGGAAGAAATTGAGGGATTAGGGCTTGGGATTAAGAGACCATTGAGTGGGGATTTGAAGGGCCATTTGAGGTCCGATTTTGATGTTCTTATATGTATGAACTCGTGAGAGGGTGAGGATTCCATTGATGTTAATTTTATCGAGTTTCGAGACATGGTCCCGGGGGCCGGGTTTGAGCAATTTTGGGATTTTTGATGTAAATTGGATATTTTCGAGTGGGCTTTGTTCCCTTAGCATATTTTAATGGTTATGTACTGATTGTGGCTAGATTTGGAGCATCCGGAGGTTGATTCGAGCGGGCAAAAGCATCGCGGGCTAGAGTTTGGACCGGATCGAGGTAAGTAATGATTGTAAATACTCTCCTGAGGGTTTGAAACCCCGGATTACACATTGTTGTGTTATTTTAAGGTGACGCACACGCTAGATGACGAGCGTGGAGTTGTGCACCGTTGGGGATTGTAACTTGGTCCATCCCGTACGATTGTTAAGTCGCGTATTTGATTTGAAACCTTATGATATTCCATGTTCTAGAGATTGATATTATATTTTGGGTTGTATGCCATGTTTGGGGCCTTGTGCCGACCTATTGAGACCCTTAAGGGCATTTTTACTATTTTTTCTCACTCTATTTTTTTTGAAAGCATATCCTCAGTCATGTTTTTATTTGGTTATTGTTTAAATCTAGTTTTATCACTATATTTCTTAAAAATGTGAAAACTATTTGGGCTGGGTTCCCTGTTTTACTGATGGTCCGAGTGATCGTGAGTTGACGAGTGAGATAGACCGAGGATCTGATTGTGAGGTTGATGACTGAGATAGACTGAGAGTCTGATTGTGAGGTTAATGACTGAGAGAGGCCGAGGGCCTGGTTGTGAGGATTATATATCTATGGATTGGGCTACACGCCGCAGCAATATATATATATATATATGGATCGGGCTGCACGCCGTAGCGATATGTTGGATCGGGCTGCACGCCGCAGCGATATAGCGGTTGGGCTGTAGGAGCCCCTCCGGAGTCTGCACACCCCCAGTGAGCGCAGTCGACTATATATATGGATCGGGCTGCACGCCGCAGCGATATATGGATCGGGCTGCACGCCGCAGCGGTTACTATATGGTACCTATTGAGCGTGAGTGCTGAGTGTGAGCGCTGAATGGTAGAAGTTGAGTCACGAGTGACTGAGATGATAGCCCGAGGGGCGATAGTTATATACATGCACATGAGTGATGTTTGCCTGAGGGGCCTTATTATGAACTTATTGATTTTCATTTCTCTTTAGAGTGAGTTTCTATCGAATATGTTGATTTAATGACTGTTTTCACTCATCTTTATACTGAGCCTCTGTCGAAAATGTTAGATAAATGTTTTTAAACAACTTTCATTTAAGCCGGGGTTTATGAGATGTTCAGAACTTAATCACTGATTTGGCTTTTTGTTATTTCCACTAAGATTTTCTTGCTAGGAGGTGTTTATGACTCCTGTTTTGCCCGAGGGGCTGTTTATGAGCGATGTTTTGCCCGAGGGGCTGATTATGGTTTTCAACTCTTTTATTAAATATGGTATTGAGCCCCTACTGAATCTGTCGGAAGGCATTTTAAATGATTTTTACCAAAAGTTGGATTTTAAAAGAGGCGATCGACTCGTATTCTGATTTAGCAGCCTGTGTGCTTATTGAGTTCAACATAAATGTGGATTCATTGTTTCCTACTGCTCAGTCTTTATTTACTCTTATTACTTACTGGGCTGGAGTACTCACATTACTCCCTGCACCTCGTGTGCAGATTTAGGTATTTCGAAACCCGGTAGCGGGTGTTGGTTGCTCAAATGCGGAGTCATCAGAGTTAGCAAGGTGGCTGCACGATGTTCGCAGCACCGCTTCCTTCCTCTCATTTTCATTTCTGTACTTAGTACATTTTACTGTGTTTGTTGTATTCAGACCTTGGAAGATGCTCATGACTAGTGACACCCCGATGTCGGGCTTGTGTAATTATTTTGCATTTTTCTTTTAAATTTTCATTATGAGATTAACGGTTTATAAATGGTATAAGAACAACTTTTAATGGAAAATGGTTGACTTGGGGAATTGTGTCGGCTGGCCTTGTCTTCACGAGAGGCGCCATCACGACCGGGTCCGATTTGGGGTCGTGACAAGTTGGTATCAGAGCCTAGGTTACATAGGTCTCACGAGTCATGAGCAGGTTTAGTAGAGTCTCGCGGATCGGTACGGAGACGTCTCTATTTATCCTCGAGAGGCTGCAGAACCATTAGGAAAACTTCACATTCTTGAATTCTTATCGTGCGTCCTTGATTCAGCTTGAAAATTAACTCTTGAAATTCCTTCCACGCGTTCATATGCGCGCATGAGCGCTCAGTATCAGATGTGCATCGATGGCTTGTGATTCCCTGATCGAGGGGCGAGATGTGATCTCTGTGTGTTGATGTTGGGCCAATCTAGAAAGACTTGAGGCCGGATTGTTACCTATAGCTTGATCCCTGAGCGGTTGCTTGCGTGAGCATGTGTTTCTGGATCTATATGTGCTGTTGTGCCCCTATTAAAGGAAGTAATGACTGGTTAGTACGTGATGAGGGTGATGTGACTGCGAGATGTGATCATATGATTTGGAAGCGACGAGAAGGGTCTGCAGATGATCTATTAGGTGTTTGATTTCCATTGTGATTGGATGTATAGCCCCGAGTTATGGGTGTGTGAAGAATCTTTTCATGTTTCCTAGTTGGGAGTGAAGTAAATTTCATGTTACAATATGAGTTCAGACTTAGAAGACTAAGTGACTGCGTAATGGTTATGACGGTGGAAGGTATACATAAATGTTAGTTTAAGGCGAAGCAGGTGGGTTATCTCCTGCGAAGTGTTCTGGAGTTATGTGATCCTTATGTTGTCTGTTAGAAGATCCCATTTACAAGTGAAATATATGTGTTGAAATTTAGTTCGGGTCGCTGAAGAGAGTGGGTTTAATTTTTACGTGTGGAAATGCGAGAGTTGCAGAAGATATGAAGTACCAGATGGTCTGTGTTCCACGAGCTTATGAAGGATTGAGTTAATCTCACTGTGGTATTATGGCAGCAATTAAGTATATGCGTTATGGGTTATTGTGTGTGTTTTGATCTATGGCTTCGAGCCAAGTGGGGGAGTTTGTTATTGATTAGCTGATTGTACGGTTATGTGCTATGTTGGTTCCAGTTCGAGGCGTGCTGGTGAATCAGTTATGGTTTGCGGAGATTGAGCCCGAGGATGGCTTGAGTAAAGGAAAAATTTTTGATTGAGGTAAGGTTACATTCCGCGGTGTCGGGAGTGCTAATGAGGCACAGGCTGTTCGGTTCTTTTGATCAGACTAATTGTAGATTGGGTAGAGTGGATGGCAATAGAGAATGGTTCTAATGCATTCTGGGTTTTACATGTAACAATTGGAGATTTTCAGGTGTATAATTTGGCTAGAAACCGAGGTTTTGCATTTGGACGGTGTCAAGACTTGAGTCATTTCTACATCAATTATGGAATTCTATACATCAGCATTAGGAAAGTAATGTCTTCAGATTCGCAGGAGGTCTTTTCAGGGTAGGTATTCTGAATGTGGTGCTTTTAGGAAATATTTGAAAGGGAATTCAGCGAGTTGTGAGCCTTAGACTGTGTGGTATCATGCTTGGGTCTCGTGTGGTGAGTCTGGGTTGAGGAATCGCGATGTTATAGCAAGAAGCAGTATCAGGTTAAAGGTAAATCGGAAGGGAGCTCGGATAGATGGGATAGTTTGGTAGTATGCCGAACCAGTATGGCAAGGATATGATTAGTTCTTTGGATGTTTGCGAGGTAATGAGCTTCTACAAGTATTTCGCGGCACTGCTCTTAGATTTTGGGTGGCCTGCGAAGCTTGGTTGAGTTAGAAGGATTCATTCATGTCATCTTTTGTTTCGTCAAAAGGGGAGACGGGGAGTTCTTGATGATTTCTACTGCGATTAGAGATGCGTATTTTCTGCGAGTGTAAGAAGCAAGGAATGTGTAGAGATTTTCTTCTGAATGGGATCAATGGAAAGTTCTTGGTTGGTTGAGTACATAGTTGCTTGTGGCTCGAAAGGGATATGAAATTCTCATGTTATTTTAGGATGGTTTGGTATATGCGGCATGTGTAGAGGATAGAGATCTGCGTGTGTAAGGTTACGGTTCAGTTCTGAAAGGAAGGACATAAAATTCTTAGGCAGCACGGGCAATTTCAGATGATTAAGGAAAAGGTACTGCTGATTGCTGTGGCTTGATGAGGGTATACATTTCAGAAAGGGCGATGTGTTTGAGTTATGGATGCTTTATTGATATTGCGGCACTATCTTGTCTTATCGGCTGAGGATATGCGAGTTGCTAGGTGGCACAGAAGAATTATAGGTGTACCTCTCGTGGGATGATTGAGTATTAGAGGTGTGTTGTATATTCGAGCGGCGAAATGGGATCAGATATGGTAATTCATGTGCTTTATGGACTTGGAGACTGGAAGTTCTCATAAGCAGGTTAGCTCGTGGTCGAGGACGGTAAAGATGTGGGTAAGTTAATCAGATGATAGTATGTGCTATAATTCAGTCATTGTGAACCTTCGGAGGGTTATTTATCTGTTGTGAGTGACTAAAGTTGGTGTATGGTTCATTAGTAGACTTATATGGATGCGTGTTCTGCATCGGGACGGCTTTGTTGACCCCGAATTGTATTGTTGAGGTATGTGTTGATTCGATTGTTATTGAGCTTATTAGTAATCTGGGGAGCTCTATGAGTCACCTTTCTGTGTTGCGAGGTGTTATGATTTGTTGGTTATAGGCACATATGGTGCGGTTCTATTGGGGTCTCATAGTGGGAGTCGAGCGGGAGGAGTATTGGATATTGCTTGGCGGATGGCGCATCGGTTATGTCCTTCGGGTTGTGCGGTGTTATGTATTTGCTTCACCATGGTTATGATGATTTACTCTGGTTCTAGACATCAATTGTGCGTGGTCGTCAATTTCGAGCAGAGTGACTTGAGGTGTTTCATGTGGAGCAGTGTTTGGGTAGGGTTGCGCATTGCAGCGAAGTTATGTGGAGGTATGACCTTGCGGGTTAGATTCGTGTGTTCTGTTCCTATGATATGAGACGGGTTCTCAACCTTGTGTTCTGGTGGTACTGGTGAGCTTGAGGTACAGCTCTTTCATTTGAGTCATTTTCATGATTCGAGTATGTTCGGACTGTTGCTTATTGGTGCGCGTATTGCACAAGTTGTGGCTTAGGCCTGTATTGATGTGTCATGTCACCAGAGTAGTGTGTTGGATTAGATGAGATTGTTGGGATCATTAATGAATACGAACGGATTCGATTTTAGCATGTTGGAAGGATAATATCGAGGTTCGGCTCAGAAATTTGCTATGGCCTTTGCCAAAGGAGAAGTGGCTTCAGGAATGGTGAATCTGAGAAATGGTTATGGCTTACTGCGTGTTTTAGCTATCATTGGCAGCATATGGAGGTGTTGGAATGAGACTTCAGTGATAAGAGTTTTTCTATCGGTATTCGGGGTTGTGTGCAGCTGCTGTGATTAGAAGTTAACACTACAAGTGTTTGAGTTATGTGGTATATCATGTGATTGCACCTGAGATAGAAGGTATGGGTTATTATAGCTTGTTCGGGCTTATTCGCAGTATAAAGGTGAGATTCTAATCGCATTGAGGATTTCAGAAGTGGAAATGTGGTTCTATGGTTTATGGGCTAGATTGGATTGTGAAATTTCAGTTTATATGTGTTATCGGACCTATATGAGATAGGGTGATGTGGGATCACCCCCGGGTATATGCATGGTAAGGCTATTCAGCGAGTGGTTGTCTTTTGGAACAACTCTGGGCACGTTCGAGGACGAACGTATGTTTAAGTGGGGGAGGATGTAACGACCCGACCNNCGGGGGCCTCGGGATGGTTTCGGATAGTTATCGGGAAGTCGGACTTGAAGTTTTGCAGCAGAAAATTTGCTGCCTCTGTTGTTTCCGCACCTGCGGATTGGTGACCGCAAGTGCGACCCCGCTGGTGCGTAAAGGAGACCGCAAAAGTGGTGTTGGCCGCAGAAGCGGAGACTTTGACCACATCTGCGGAATTGCAGGTGCGGTACCTGGGTCGCAGATGCGGAACCAGAATGAGTAAGTGAAATCCGCTGAAGCGGGTCTTTTTCCACAGAAGCGGAAGCGCAGGTGCGCTTATGGTATCGCAGGTGCGGAAATACCTGGGCCAGAAAGTATATAATGTTCCTTCATGAAATTTTGCTAAGTTCTCCATTTTGAAAGACGGGAAGCGAGCTAGGGCAGTGAATTCAAGGGAGAATCGAAGAGAAACAGTTGGGTAAGTTCCCTAAGCCTCATTACTCATGTTTATGATCATTTTTCCATTGTTTAATCATGGCATTAGTGGAAATTAAGGAAGAAATTGAGGGATTAGGACTTGGGATTAAGAGACTATTGAGTGGGGATTTGAGGGGCCATTTGAGGTCCGATTTTGATGTTCCTTATATGTATGAACTCAAGAGAGGATGAGGATTCCATTGATGTTAATTTTATCGAGTTTCGAGACATGGGCCCGGGGGCCGGGTTTGAGCTATTTTGGGATTTTTGATGTAAATTGGATATTTTCGAGTGGGCTTTGTTCCCTTAGCATATTTTAATGGTTATGTACTGATTGTGGCTAGATTTGGAGCATCCGGAGGTCGATTCGCGTGGGTAAAAGCATCGCGGGCTAGAGTTTGGACCGGATCGAGATAAGTAATGATTATAAATACTGTCGTGAGGGTTTGAAACCCCGGATTATACATCGTTGTGTTATTTTAAGGTGACGCACACGCTAGATGACGAGCGCGGAGTTGTGCACCGTTGGGGATTGTGACTTGGTCCGTCCCGTACGATAGTTAAGTTGCGTATTTGATTTGAAACCTTATGATATTCCATTTTCTAGAGATTGATATTATATTTTGGGCTGTATGCCATGTTTGGGGCCTTGTGCCGACCTGTTGAGACCATTAAGGGCATTTTTACTATTTTTCCTCACTCTATTTATTTTGAAAGCATATCCTCAGTCATGTTTTTACCTGGTTATTGTTTAAATCTGGTTTTATCACTATAGTTCTTAAAAATGTGAAAACTATTTGGACTGGGTTCCTTGTTTTACTCATGGTCCGAGTGATCGTGAGTTGATAACTGAGATAGACCGAGGGTCTGATTGCGGGGTTGATGACTGAGATAGACTGAGAGTCTGATTGTGAGGCTAATGACTGAGAGAGGCCGAGTGTGAGGATTATATATATATATATATGGATCGGGCTGCACGCCGCAGCAATATATATATATATATATATATATGGATCGGGCTGCACGCCGCAGCGATATAGCACTTGGGCTATAGGAGCCCCTTCGGAGTCTGCACACCCCTAGTGAGCGCAGTCGACTATATATATGGATCGGACTGCACGCCGCAGCGGTTACTATATGGTGCCTATTGAGCGTGAGTGCTGAGTGTGAGCGCTAAATGGTAGAAGTTGAGTCACGAGTGACTGAGAGGCTAGCCCGAGGGGCGATAGTTATATACAGGCACATGAGTGGTGTTTGTCTGAGGGGCCTGATTATGAACTTATTGATTTTCACTTCTCTTTAGAGTGAGTTTCTATCGAATATGCTGATTTAATGATTGTTTTCACTCATCTTTATACTGAGCCTCTGTCGAAAATGTTAGATAAATGTTTTTAAACAACTTTCATTTAAGATGGGGTTTATGAGATGTTCAGAACTTAATCACTGATTTGGCTTTTTGTTATTTCCACTGAGATTTTCTTGCTAGGAGGTGTTTATGACTCCTGTTTTGCCCGAGGGGCCGATTATGGTTTTCAACTCTTTTATTAAAAATGGTATTGAACCCCTACTAAATTTGTCGGAAGGCATTTTAAATAATTTTTACCAAAAGCTGGATTTTAAAAGAGGCGATTGGCTCGTATTCTGATTTAGCAGCCTGTGTGCTTATTGAGTTTAACATAAATGTGGATTCATTGTTTCCTACTGCTCAGTCTTTATTTACTCTTATTACTTACTGGGTTGGAGTACTCACATTACTCCCTGCACCTCGTGTGCAGATTCAGGTATTTCGGAACCCGGTGGCGGGTGTTGGTTGCTCAAACGCGGAGTCATCAGAGTTAGCAAGGTGGCTGCACGACGTTCGCAGCACCGCTTCCTTCCTCTCATTTTCATTTCTGTACTTAGTACATTTTACTATTTTTCTTGTATTCAGACCTTGGTAGATGCTCATGACTAGTGACACCCCGATGTCGGGCTTGTGTAATTATTCCGTATTTTTCTTTTAAATGTTCATTATGAGATTAAAGGTTTATAAATGGTATAAAAACAACTTTTAATGGAAAATGGTTGACTTGGGGAATTGTGTCGGCTGGCCTTGTCTTCACGAGAGGCGTCATCACGACCAGGTCCGGTTTGGGGTCATGACAATAGGTCCCAAGGCAAGGCTCACACAAGAGGGGCAGAACCTAAGTTCTAAGAGTATAGTGGAAGTGCAGAAACGGAGATTTTATTTAAAAAATAGGATTGGGAAATAGTAAGTGATAAGGATGATTTGAAAACAGTAGTGGTGAAACTTATACTACACAGAATCAGTAGTTGCACAAAGGGGTCAGGGGTTTTGGGAATATATTGCACGAAGCATATGACCCTAGGAGGGGTCAGGTTTGCACATGCACAGCAATAGATAATGCTGGCATGCCCACAAACCAGCCAGAGAACACAAACACAAAGAGGGGATATGGGGGTTTGGGATTCATAATTTAGCAAATCACATAATCAAGTGAATGACAGAGCACATACATAAGGGAACACATTAATTTAGAAAGGGGAGGGAGCAGATTACACCATGCTTAGTAATGAAACTTGATTGCATACACATAAGCAGAAACATGCAAGAGTGAAGGAAACAGTTAAAGAAACATGTTGTTGTTGATTCTTGAAGATTAACTAGGACATACCAGTAAGAAGCAAAGTGCAGAAAGAAAAGTAAGCAAATTTCCACAGCCTAGCCTTGGCTTTCAGCCGGCTAGACAAAGTAGTAACACAAGTAGTAACAGAGAAAAGAGAGAGAGTTTTAAGTGAAGTGTGTGTTCTGAACTCAGATGGTTCGTTCGTCCTTGAAAGAAGAGGGGTGCAGGGTATTTATAGTTTTTTGAAAACAAGTGAAGGAGAGGTAATAATTAAAGTCTTGATACAAACATGGAAACAATCACAAGTCAGAATCAATTACGAAAGTGATTCCCCTTTAATTAAGGAATCACTGTCTAATGGGTAGCAAAAGGTCTAATTAAGGAAAGAAAATCAGTTTGGAAGTAGACTGATTATTGCCATATAAGGGGTAGTAAAAGCATGCTGTAAAGGGAAAAGAATCAATTAATTTTAAACAGGCGAGTGAAATTAGGGTTCATAAAAGGAAAGTTTTTGAAATCAGTCACAAGATTAAGATCAATCAACGAAGAATATGCTTTTGCACTCCATTACATAAACAGAGTGAACAGAAACATCAGACATGCGAGGCCAAGCACATTGGCAAAAGAAACAGCATACAATAGTAGCAGAAATAAGCATAGGATTCAGTAGTGAACAAAGTTAGATAGTCAGGGCTCACACGTATAGCCAAAGTGAATAAGAGAGTCAAAACAAGTAAAGGTCTCACAGTAACAGGTGAGGAAACCCTTTTGAGAAATGAGGGTTTCAGCCATAGTGTAGTTGAAAGATAGTAAAAATCAGATAAGTCACATAAAGAAAAGAGAGTCTGAAACAAGAACTTTCAATCGAGTCAAGTATACATTCAAACAAACAATTTCAGACCCAAAGACCTAGGGTTTTCAACAATAATCGCGTTCGAAAGATGGTAAAACAAATAAGTCAAACAAGAACTTAATCAAACCAGTACACATCTAACAAACAGCTTCAGAACTCGAATGAGACCCAAAAAGGAATTAGGATTTTCAACATGCTGACTCAGATAGAAGAACAACAAGGGCAAAACATAGCAGAATCACAACAACATTAAAAATCGGAGAAGAGATCTTTTGAAAAACTTAAAGGAGAACCTTAACGAAAAGTCGTTTTGAAAGAAAAGTTGAAGAACTTTCGAGAAAAACACTTGACATTCATAGCAAGTACAGATTTAAAGTAGATCTGAAAGAAAATCAAAGGATCTTAAAGATTAGGGTTTCGAAAAACCCAGAAAAGGTGAGAAAGGCCTTGAAAGTTACCGATCTAACCATGAGAGTCAAGGATCTGACTCGAACGGCCATGGCTGGCCGGAGAAAGGTCAGGGATGACCGGAGAAAATCCATGAACAGTAGTCGAACAAGGATTGGACTAGATTCCTCCGGGGACTGGCCATGAAACCACAGAAACAAACACCCAAGAGTCATGGGATGCCACTACACATCTCCAATGGCCATGAGAGGCCATGGATTAGGCAGGATTTAGGGTGGATTAGGGTGTAGTTTAATGGCGGCGGCTAGCGTTCGTGTTAGGTTTCATAGAGAGTTGAGAGAGAAAACGGATTCAGAGGCGGTGGTTGGTGAGAAATGAAGTAGGGTAAAGGGTCGTTAGGGGTTAAAAAGGAAAGGGCGTATAGGAGCCGTTGATCTAAATGATCAATGGCTAGGATTAAAGGGGTTAGGTGGGGAGTCCGGGTTTGGTCATTTAAATGGGTTAGGGGTTGGGTTTAAACGAAAATGGGCCGGGGGGAAATTGGGTCTGATTTGGGTTCAATTTAAGCTACAATAGAAATGAAATTGGGCTATAATTTAAATAGCCATTTTCCCCTTTTAAAATTATAAAAAATAGCAAATTAATTTCTGGAACCAAATTAAAAGCACTAAAATGACTTATAACATATAAGTATTAATATAAAAATACTAGACCTAATTTTCATGAATATAAACGCAATTAAATACTAAAAGGGGCTAATATTGCAATTATATGCAATTTAGTTTTAAAATACTAAATAAATTATGCAAAAAATTATCTTAGCTATATTTCAGCGTAAATGTGAAAGTCCAATAAATGAATTACCAAAAATAATAATTTTGGAAATCATTATTGTGTTGGGAAATAAATTGATTTAAAAACCTTTAAAAATTAAGAAAAAATAATAAAACATTTGGACATACTTATATATGCATACATATGCTATTTTGAAGGTATTTTGCATATTGAAAAATATATAGGAAAAATTGGGTATCAACAAGGGTAAGGGCTTGAAATTATCCTAAGGGAAAGGTGTTAGGCACCCCTCAGGATCCACTAGTGTGGTTCCCGGCCAGATAGTTTTTTGTGAATTTGTGCAATTAGCAAGTAAATAAATAAGGCTCAAGTAATAGGGGATTTTGAATTTAAATACACAAGTGTTTGAAAAACAATAAAAGCAAGGCTTTGAAAAGAGTTATAATCTAAACATGCTTGTGAATGTAAAAGGAGTCCTAGGTTTGTTTGTAATATGGATCACATCAATGCAATACCCGGTATGGCACTCCTCAGAAGAAGGGATACACGTGGTATTAGCGCACCGGTCATCATATCCATATCTACCCTTCCCACCCCGTGGAGGTATTAAAGCGATGACTGGTCTCGACCTCTATTGCATACTGTTACCCGTCCCATTCCTATCAGTCCCGGAGGGATTTAGGACTACTATTCCTATAAGAGGGAGGCTTTAGGCTGACTCTTAGGTTTAAAGGTAAAAGGCTAAGGCGGCATACAAAAAACACATAGGACTGCATTTAAAGGGGAGACATGTAAACAATTAGAAGGCTCATGTTTACCTCCGCAAATAATGCATATAAACAGCACGACTTAAACACAGTTAAGGTATGAATTTTAAAATCCTAAAGCAGGGTGTTTGAGTCAGAACCAGATTCATTATATAACTCAGAAAAGAAGTCCGAATCAGGCCTGTCTGCTGGTTGTAGCAGTTGATAATTAACCAAGGTAGTCCCAGTTTTATTTAAGTAATTACCTAGGCTTGCCTAGGCGTGAGCAGGATTCAGTAGTTATTCAAGATTATTAAGACAGTTGGAGATTATTATTATTACCTAAACATGCTGTTCTAGGTGTTCAGCACATAGAATTGTTGCTAGTTAATTGCAAAGACTAAGTAAAATTGTTGTATTCCTTTTATGCATTCATAATTACCCTAAGTGTGCTTATGCAAATATAAATGAAATCCTAAAGACATGATATCTAACGTGCAGAGATGCAGAAGAATGTATATGCAAAATCCTAAACAGGATTTCTACATGCACGAATACTACAGCATTTAGAACATGATTACTAGAATATGCAGAGATGACATGCTTGTTAGTGTTGTTTTAGCCTAAAACAGGATCTCTAAGTGTGCATGGCAGTAGGAACATGGTTGTAGAAACACTGGTTATTAACACATTTATCGCAGGACTTGCTAAGTGGTATGATAGTGAAATGGACATGCTGAAAACAGTAAGTGTAAATCCTAAGGAACATGATCTCTAATGCATAAAATGAGTCCTAAGCATGGATTCTATAACGTAATTAGGAATGTAAACCTAATAACATGCTTTCTACCACTTTTGATAGCATGCATATTTCCCATCCCTTTTCACTAGCCAACCCCATAATGTTTATAAAATATTAAAAACCGTGTGATTGAATTACATAAGCATAAATGAAAGAAAAACAAGAAGCTACAACCATTGGAAGCCTGATCTTGACTTTCTGTCTGAGTTATGTAATTAATCACTTCAGTGCCAATATTATTCCAAAGCCTTTCTCATATCTGGGTGTGTCAGAGTTCCCTAAGGACCTCAAAGGATCTCAGGCAGTGCTCACAACCAGATTTGCATAACCAAACAGAATGAGTGCAGTGTGGAAGGGCCAGCTCTTATGTGTCCAAGTTCAGAGGGAGCTCAAGGGTCCCAAGTCAAGGCTCACACAAAAGGGGCAGAACCTAGATTCTAAGAGTAGGTGAGAGTGCTGGACATAGTTTGAAAAGAGTTTGTTTATAAACTGCGTTGAAAGTAATCAGTAACAGAGGTGATTGAAAGCAGTTGTGGTAGTAAACAAAACTCAAACTCCCAAGATGGGATCACACACAGAATCAGTAGTCATACAAAAGGATCAAGGAGTTTAGGACACACATACATTTGACTGTAAACACATAACCCCATTAAGGGTCTTAGGACTAGTTGGACATGCACAGCAATGGCTGATACTGGCATGATCACAAGCTAGTCAAAAAGAACATAAGCACATTGAGAGGATAGGGACTTGGGATGGCAAGTGCACAATAAGTGACTGACAGATCATGCCTTGAAACACACATAGGGGAGTGCATTAATCTAAAGGGGAAGGGGAGACATTATAGCATGCTAGTAATGCACCTTAACAGAACCCCAAGCGGGAGTAGACCAAAATGAAAGAAGCTGAAACAAATAAGGCAACATGTTGTTGTTGGAGCTTTAAAATTAAAATAGGACATACCAGTCAAAGAAGCAAAGTGCAAAAAGGAAGAGTAAGCAGGATTCCATAGTCTAGCCTTGGCTCTCAGCCGGCTAAACAAAGCAGTAGCACAAGTAGTAATAGAGAAAGAAAGAGTTTTGAGTGTGTAAGTGTGTGTTCTGAACTCAATTGTTCGTATCCTTTTCTAATGAAAACATTGGGGTATTTATAGCTTTAAAAACGAGTAGAGAATAAGGTAACAAGTAAGGTTTTATCACAGACATGGAAATAATCACAATCAGAATCAATCAACACAAGTACTTTCCTTTAATCAAGGGATTACTGCTCAAACGGATACTAACAGGGTTAATTAAGGAAAGAAATTAGTTTGAGACAGATTGATTCTTGCCATATAAGGGGGTAGTAAAAGTATAAGGTAAATAATTGAGTCTAAGTACAATATATACTTAATTTTGGGAAAGGATTCAAGGTACAAACATCACAGTAATTAAAGGAAGGGAATCGATCAATTTAAACAAATGAGTAAAATTTAGGATTTATAAGAAAACCTTGCAATTAAACCGTCACTTAAGGAAAGCAAGATCAATTAAGAAGTGGTCACGATTCTGCACTTCAACATATAAATAGCAAGGAATGAACTGGCGTATTAGACATGCAGGGTCAAACATATTGACAAAAGTAGCAACACAAACATATAGTAGTAGCAGGAGTAGGCTATGATTTAGTAGTAAAAGAAACCTACTCGGAGCACAGTAGTTAACAAAGTCAAGTGGTCAAATAGAATCAGAAGTGAAGAAACCATAGTAACAGGTAAAGGAGATCAACACACAGAAACAAGAAAAGTCTTTAAACTCATAGCAATAAGTGAAGAAAACATTTATAAGGAATTAGGGTTTTGACAGAGCTGAGTTGAAAAGGTAAGAACTCAGAATCATATAAGTCAAACAAGAAAGAAAAAAAAAGATTCAAACACAAAGAACTTAATCGAACCAAACATGCGTATAAAATAAACAAAGAGAGAGTTTCAGAAACCCAGATAGAACCAAAACACTTAGGGTTTTAACACGATGAACCAGGTAGCAGAAAACATGGACAAACTGTTTAAACATAGTGAAATCATAAAACACACTGAAAATCGGAGAAAAGTTTAGGAAACCCTAATTTGAAAATGAAGAGTTATTTTAAAAGAAAATCGAAGAACCTTTGAGAAAACACTAAGAACTTCATAACATGCGTAGATGTAAGATAGATCTGAAAGAAAAATCAGAAAGCTCTTAAAGCTAGGGTTTCAGAGAACCCAGAAAAGTGAGAAAGACTTCAAAAGGTTACCGATCTAGCCGGAAAAGCCATGGATCCGACTTGAACGGTCATGGGTGGCCGGAAAAAGACCAGAGATAGAGGTTGAGCATGGACTGGACCAGATCTTTTCGATATCTGTCCATGGAATCATGAAAATAGGTAACAAGTAGACATAGGAGACGAGTACACGCCTCAAACCACCATGGGAGTCCATGGATTAGGTGGGGACTGAAGGGAATTAGGGTAGATTTGGGTGGAGGCGGCTAGGGTTTAGGTGATGTTGCAGAGAGAGTTTGAGAGGAAGGGATTCAAGGGCGGCGGGTGGTGAGAAATGATTTAGGGTAAGGGGTCGTTTAGGGGTTAAAAATGGTAAGGGGCAATGGTGGCCGTTGATCTAAATGATCAACGGCCTAGATTAAAAGGGGTAGGTGGGAATCCGGGTTTGGGTAGGATTTAATTGGGTAAGGGTCGGGTTTAAATTAAAATTGGGCCGGGGAATTGGGGTTCAATTTAGGCTAAAATTGAAATACAAATGGGCTGTTATTTAAATAGTCAATTTTCCCCTTTTAATATTATAAGAAATAGTAAATGGCTTCTGAAGATTAATTTAAAAAAGCTAAAATGATTTATAACATATAATTAATAATTTAAAAATACAGGACCCCATTTTATAAATATAAAACCTAATTAAACCTTGAAAGGGCTAATATTGCAATTATATGCAATTTAGCTTTGAAAATACTAAATAAAATTGTAAAAATATATAAAAATTACCTTAGCCATATTTTGGCATAAATATAAAAATCCAATAGATGAATTACCAAAATAAGAATTTTGGAAATAATTATTGGGAATTTTATGGATGAAAAAGGGAAATAAATCAATTTAAAAACCCTTAAAAATTATGAAGAAAAATAAAAATGCTTGGACATGCTTATATATGCATATATATGCTATTTTGAAAGTAGTTTTGCATATTGAAAATATATAAGAAAAAATTGGTTATCAACAGCTGCCCCTCTTTACCCGGGAAGGATGAAAGAGTTTTCGGGTAAAGAAATGATGGCGAATTTTGACCGAGCGAAACGGTTTGAAGAGGTTTAGGCCGCACCCTGGCTTCTGAGCTGCCTATATATCCCTGGGTTTACAGGAATCAGGCCGTATGTAGTTCAGGACTCATCGGCGGAGTATACAGATGAAGCGATTTCAAGAACGGACGCAACATCTAGGGCTGGGTGAGCGGACGGTTTACGAGAATGGTTAGGTTTGATATGGTTGCGGACACTGGAGCGGAATTGCTCCCGCCGGGATGACTGTTGCTCGCCGGTTTACCTGCAAATAAACAACACAAGCATATATTGTGCGCAAATTTGAACATGATGCAGATTCCTGTTGGACCATGAATGCTGTCTTTGGACGATTAAGAATGGCGTCCTCAGACCATGATATCTTGGGCCATGAAGCGTATAATAAAGGATTCGCAGGCCATGAAATGATGTTCTCGGGCTATGAGGATGGTGCCTCCGAACCATGACGCCTTTAAATAATGATATGCAAAAGTTTGAAGAAATCCTCGGGCCATGACATGGTGTTCTCGGGCTATGAAGATGGTGCCTCCGAACGATGACGCCTTTGGATGAGTTGGCGATATTTCAGCCCATGAAGAATGCAGTAGCATGTGGCGATCTTTCAGCCGTGCAATGTGGCGATCTTTCAGCCGTGTAATGCAGTATGAGGCGATCTTTCAGCCGTGCAATGCAGTATGAGGCGATCTTTCAGCCGTGCAGATGCAGTATGTGGCGATCTTTCAGCCGTGCAGATGTAGTATGTGGCGGTCTTTCGGCCATGCAAATGTAGTATGTGGCGATCTTTCAGCCGTGCAGATGTAGTATGTGGCGATCTTTCAGCCGTGCAAATGCAGATGGAGACATCGTTTAGTCTCGGAAGGCAGAATAGTAGCCTTATGCAAGTTGGAAGGCAGAATGGTAGCCTTATGCAATGCAGATGCAGATGGAGCTAGAGCTTAACCTCGGAAGGCAGAATAGTAGCCTTATGCAAGTTGGAAGACAGAATGGTAGCCTTATGCAATGCAGATGCAGATGGAGGTAGAGCTTAACCTCGGAAGGTAGAACGATAGCCTTATGTAGATTAGAAGGCAGAATAGTAGCCTTATGCAATACAGACGCAGTTGGAGGTAGAGCTTAACCTCGGAAGGCAGAAGGGTAGCCTTATGCAAGAAATAAAATAGCAAATGACAGTAGAGTTTTCTTAGCTGACAGCAGATTACGGCGTTGTGACTACTGGGAGCATCGTGACATACATAGCATTACAGGTGCGTGCTGATAGCAAATGTTGGCAAGTGCAACGGTTCGGAGAGTCATATTTTTGAACAATGTTTATTCCATGGGCGTATAGTATGTTTAATGATTTCGCAGTCCTAATGCCTGCATCCAAAGAAAAATCGTGAGTTTTGTAAAGGGGGGAGGTTAGTTCGTATCCTCGCTGGCTTTGCTTGACTTGTTCGGCTTTGACCTGGTGATACCGTTTGTATCATTGGGGTAGCGTTGCTAAACAAAGCAGTTTCAATAATAATCATGCATGATTTTGTAAAAATATGGCATAAATTAAAAATACCTTTTAGATTAACCGATGACTGTGACGTAGTTCAGGACATTGCAACCTCTCCTGCTACGGAATTTGAGGATCCTCCTCAAAATTCTGCCCCAGTTTGATGGGTTGACGCTTCTGACTGCTGCTCGTCCGGCGATCAGCTGAAACGACTTCGAAATTTTGAGGGTCCTCCTCAAAATTCTGCCCCAGTTTCCAATTTCAAGGGGAAATGAAAATTTTATTGAATTGTGACCGAACCCATAGGGCTGCCTACGTATCCCCTCTTTAATGGGAATCAGGTCAGGCGTAGTTCAACTTATATCATATGAGGAAATCATGAAGATTACACATAATAACGCTTGACTGCGTCTACATTAATCGGCTTTGGCAAAACTTCTCCGTCCATTTCTGCAAGTATGAGGGTTCCTCCTGTCAGAACCCTATGAACCATGTACGGACCCTGCCAGTTGGGAGAGAACTTCCCTTTGGCTTCATCTTGATGCGGAAAAACTTTCTTTAACACCAGCTGTCCCGGTGTGGACTGTCTTGGCTTGACTCTTTTGTTGAAGGCTCTGGACATTCTGTTCTGATAGAGTTGACCATGGCAAACTGCGTTCATTCTCTTTCCGTCTATAAGAGCTAGTTGCTCATAACGACTCTTCACCCATTCTGCGTCGTCGAGCTTAGCTTCTTGTATGATCCTCAAAGGGAAGTCGTCTTTCGGACTGGCCCGATTGAGATCCCGATAGTCGACACAAACTCTGACCTTCCCATCCTTCTTCGGCACTGGCACAATGTTGGCTAACCATGTCGGGTATTCCACTACCCTGAGAACCTTAGCTTTGATCTGCTTGTTGACTTCTTCCTTGATTTTCAAACTCATATCAGGCTTGAACTTTCTGAGCTTCTGCTTTGTCGATGGACACATAGGATTGGTTGGAAGTTTGTGAGCCACAACAGACGTACTCAGACCAGTCATTCATCATACGACCAGGCGAATATTTTCTCATATTCTTTCAGAAACTCTGTATACTTTTCCTTTTCTGACGGCGATAGGTGAATGCTGATTCGTGTTTCCTTGACGTTTTCTGAATCTCCCAGGTTGACAATTTCGGTCTCGTCCAGGTTAGACTTAGGTTTATTCTCAAAGTTCTCAGCTTCTTTGATAATTTCCTCGGGTATCTCATCTTCTTCTGAATCAATATCCGTTTATTGTGTTGTCTCATTGCATGTCACAGTCATTGGTTCATCAAGAAAGGTAATAGTAATAATGTATTGGTAAAGTAAGGAGAGATAGAAATAAATATTAAATCATAAGAAAAATCAAACATGCTTTTGATAAATTGAATAATTGTTTTGAACATCGACGATCTTATTGCGGAGATTGAAAAATGCTAAAAGAAAATCATTTAGTAAATAAAACAGTGAATAGTGCTTGTTTTAGCCTTGCTACCTCGAGGCTCGTCGGGCTCTGGTTGCCCTGATGGTCCAGTTCTGGAGATATGCCCCTCTGCTCACAGCCTCTATGGAAGGGCCTTCCTCCCCCTCCTCCTCGAGAATGACACAACAGTCCATATCACTGTCCTCTAGAAACAAGTTCTTCACTGCTACAAGTGCTTCTTCTTCATCTGACCCATAAATAACGTCAGCCTGTTGGAAAGTCTGCTCCAGATGCGGTATTGGCTGCTCTAGTGGATAGTAAGGACCGCGCCATGGTGGCGACCAGTTGTTAAATTCCTCCCAGGTGTAGTCATATCCCAAACCGAAGGTAGTGCCATGNAAATTGTTTGGGCTGAGTTTCCGTGATTACCACTGTTATGCCCGAAGGGCTATGAGGTTAATGACTGAGAAGAGGTTGAGGACCTAATCGTGTGTGTGTGTGTGTGTGTGTGTATATATATATATATATATATATATATATATAGTGGATCGGGCTGCACGCTGCAGCAATATTATATGTATATATTATGGGTCGGGCTGCACGTCGCAGCGATACTTATATGGATCGGGATGCACGCCGCAGCGATAAATATATATTGGATCAGGCTGCGCGCCACAGCGATATGACGCTTGGGCTGTAGGAGCCCCTCCGGAGTCTGTACACCCCCAGTGAGCGTAGTCGACTATAAACTAAGGATTGGGCTGCACGCAGCAATGATTAATATGATTATTACTATTATGAGATATTATTGAGCTTGAGTGCTGAGTGTGAGTACTGTTTGACGAGAGCTGAGTCACGAGTGACCGAGAGGCTTGCCCGAGAGGCTTTACTTGTGAGTGAGACCTTGCCCGAGGGGCCCATTTATGACATTCTTGTTGATTTCACTCTTCCTTTTATAATAAGCCTCTGTTGAAAAATGCTAAGTAAATGATTTCAAAGTATTTCAATTTAAATTGAAGTTTTACGAAGTAACTGGCTTTTAAATTGTTGAGTTTGACGTGATATTCTGTTGCATGCTCTTATAAATGATTTTTAACTGCTCGTCACTGCACTCAGACCTTATTTACTTTAGTTACTTACTGAGTTGGCGTACTCACGTTACTCCCTGCACCTTGTGTGCAGATTCAGGTACCCGAGCGGCAGAGTGAGGGTTCCCAGCATTTTCGGAGCTTATCGGAGACTGCAAGGTAGCTTCACGGCGTCCCCAGCCCTGCTTTCCTCCTTCCTATCCTTGTTTTTCCGCATTTTAGACTTATCATGTATTAGACAGTCAGACTGGTTGTATTTAGAGGCTCTAGACTTGTGACACCAGATGGTTGGGATGTGTTTAGTTTGTTGATATATTGTCTTTCCGCATATTTTAGTGAATTACCTATCTCTCTTGCAAATTTGAAGCTTAATTAGTATTAGCAAAATGGCTTATTAAAAGAATTTTTCTGTGGTTAATTGTTTGGGTTGGCTTGCCTAGTATTGTGATAGGCGCCATCACGACCGGGGTTGTGGGGTCGTGATAACTTGGTATCAGAGCCTAGGTTACATAGGTCTCGCGAGTCATGAGCCGGTTTAGGTAGAGTCTCGCGGATCGGTACGGAGACGTCTGTATTTATCCTCGGGATGCTGTAAAACCTTTAGGAAAAACTTCACATTCTTGAATTCCTGTCGTGCGAATCTGTTGATTTTAGTACTAAACCTCTGTTATTCTATTCTCTCACAGATGGTGAGGACACGTGCTACCGGCCAGGATGGACGACCACCAGTACCACCAGTTGGGGCCACTAGGGGCCGAGGATGCGTGTTGGCCCAAGAACAGGTGAAGTTTTGAAGAATGACAAATGAACTCAGTCATGGACCAGGTCCATCATGTGAAGCACAGTGATGATCAATCTACGCATGTGAGATGCACGTGAAAAAGATAAGTCTCATTGATCAAGCAGCAACATCTCCTGAATCTGATCGAAAAGGTTATATATTGGATAAGGGGAGAAAGTCTCCTTATGTGAAGAGAACACAATCCGGATAAAAGATAATGTTGGAGTTTGTGTTGTTTAAGGACTCAACCTTGATGGAAGATCAGCAATTGAGTCTTAATCAAACTCTAATTACTAACTCATTAAATAACAGTGATTGTTCTCTTTTACAGGTATTACACAAACGCAGAAGTAACACTAAATTGAGATCAAAAGAGCGAGGCAATTTCGCAAGCAATTTATGTGAAGATTTGAGTGTGCATTCCTGAAGCTACTTGAACGAGATAGAAGAACCAATTCTATTGTGTCTTTCTTTATTTCTAGTTCAATTGTAGTAGGTGATTTAAACTTGTACCTTTCAGCTTTCATAGAAGCAATTGTATTAGGTACTTAGAGTGTTCAAGTTATATGCTAACTTGAAGTTGCCGCAACAGTTGAGGTTGTGTGCTACAACGAGATTAGAGTTAATCCTTAGGTTTACAAAGAGTTTTGTAAATGTGTTTTGGCTCAGTGATTTTAGTGGAAGTTTGGGAAAAGCCTACTGAGTAGTAGGTCGTGGTTTTTTCACCTTTTGAGCCAGGTGTTTTCCACGTAAAAATCTCTGTGTTCTTTATTTTATGTACTTATTATTCCGCAAGCAGTAGAGTTAGTATACCTAGAAGAACCAGGTTCTTCTAGAGCGCAAAATTGGGTACCACACAAATCACCCCCCCCCCCCTCTTGTGTGGTATTGACGTATAAAACATCAATTGATATCAAAGCCAGGTTATCCTTGAAGAGGCTAACACTTTAGGAAAAGATCAACATGAGTGCACCACCTGGGAACTGGGAAGGGCAATCTACTGCTAGGCCTCCACTTTTCAATGGACAATACTACTTTTGGTGGAAGAACAGGATGAGGGATCACATCATAGGAGAAGACTATGAACTCTGGGATATTGTCACTGATGGTCCCCTGGCTACCACAAAGAAGAATGCTGAAGGAATAGATGTGCCAAAAACTAGAGCTAACTGCACTGCTGAGGATTTAAGAAAATGGGAGAAGAATGCCAAGGACAAGAAATGGCTTGTGTGTGGACTAGGTCCAGATGAGTACAGTAGGATTCAAAGCTGCACCACTGCTAAGGAGATATGGGACACTTTACAAGTGGCTCATGAAGGAACTCCTCAAGTAAAGAGATCAAGAGGAACACTGCTATATTCTCAATATGAGAATTTCATCATAAAGGAAGGAGAAACCATCCAGGAGATGTACACAAGGTTCACAACACTAACAAATGAACTTAAATCTCTTGGAAGGGTTATCCTTGAAGAAGACAAAGTTGAGAAGATTTTAACAAGGGTTCTGCCAGTCTCTTGGGAAAGCAAAATTACTGCTATCCAGGAATCAAAGAATAATGTTACTCTCAAGCTAGATGAACTAATTGGAAACCTTACTGCATATGAACTGAGAAGACAAACCATGAAAATGGATGCACCCAAGAGAGAAAGGAGTCTGGCTCTCAGAATTGCTGAAGGTTCAGACCTGGAGGATGATGAAATGGCTATGATCACAAGAGACTTCAAAGAGTACCTGATGAGAGGAAAGGGATCTTCAAGAGGTACAACCTTCAACAAACCAAGGGCTCTTGAGAAACAGACCAATGAGGGTTGCTACAAATATGGTAAGACTAATCACATGATCAAGAATTGTCCTCAATGGGAAATTGAGTGGAAAAAGGAAAGGGCTGAACAAAGGAACAGGAAGAAGGAACAGGTTCAACCAAAAAGGAACAAAGGTTCAACAAAGGCTATGGTTGCTGCCCGGGGAGAAACATCAGATGAGGACTCAGAAGATGAAGCTGGAGATGAACAAGCGCTTATGGCCATTGGAGAATCAGATGATGAACAAGAGGTAAGTATTCTTCATCTCAAGGACAAGATTAAATTCCTGTCTAAAGAAAGGTTGTCTGAGCTACTGCTGGACTTCATTGATGAGTCTGAGATAATCAAGAATGAGAAGGAAGAACTGTCTAGAGAATGTGTGATCCTAAAAGCCAAGTGCAAAAATCTAGAGTCTAGGGCTAATGAGAGTGAAAGTAAAAATGCTGAGTTGAAGAACCAGGTTCTTGAACTTGACACTAATGTCCTAGAACTTAGGTCTGAGAACTCAAAACTGAAATTAGGAACAGGAAAGAAGAAAGCTGATCACATACATCTCACCCTAGAAGAAAACTTAAGAAAAATGAAGGATGAGCTGTACAGAAAGGATGAGCAGATAAGAATACTAAAAGAAGATCTAGGAAAGGTAAAACATGAACTAGACAGAACTTGCAAATGGAACAAGGCTTCTGATGCACTCTCCTGGCTACAAGAACATCACAGTAGCAACAAAAGAGGACTTGGTTATGGGACTCAAGCACCTAAGTGGGATCCTAAAAACAAGTACCTCACTCATCCTGAGAACAAAATCTGCACACACTGTGGCAAGACTGGTCATTACAAAAATGAATGTAATGCAAAAGAAAAGGCCTGCCAAAAGAACAAAACTTTTGTTCAAGAAAAAAATAGGCTGCCTGGGTGGGCTAGAAGGAATTTGATTTATCCCTTTGCCTATAGAAAGGGACCCAAACTAGTTTGGGTTCCTAAGACTAACCCCTTATGTCTTTTTGCAGGCCCAAGTGAAGGGAAGTAGCCACATATGGTACATGGATAGTGGCTGCTCAAAACATATGACTGGGAGCAAGAACCAGTTTCTTTCACTTGAGGACTTAAAGGGAGGTAATGTCTCCTTTGGAAATGGGAAGAAAGGTGAGATTATTGGGGTTGGAAAGGTAGGTAAGACAGACTCTCACTCCATTGAGAATGTCNATGCCAATTCCTTTGAAGTTCGCCGCTCCATCGAAGAACATTCTCCAACCGTCATAGGATTCTGCAATGTCTTCTCCTATGAATGATACCTCTTCATCAGGAAAATACGTTTTCAACGGTTCGTATCCTCCATCCACGGGGTTTTCAGCAAGGTGGTCTGCCAGTGCCTGTCCCTTGACCGCTTTCTGAGTTACGTAAACAATGTCGAACTCACTCAACAAGATTTGCCACTTGGCCAGCTTGCCAGTGGGCATGGGCTTCTGAAAGATGTATTTCAAGGGATCCATTCTCGATATGAGATATGTGGTATAGGCACAGAAGTAATGTCTCAACTTCTGAGCTACCCAAGTTAAAGCACAACAAGTGTGTTCCAATAGAGAATACCGGGCCTCGTACGGGGTGAACTTCTTACTGAGATAATAAATGGCCTGCTCTTTCCTCCCTGTTTCATCATGCTGCCCCAGAACGCAATCGAAGGCTCCATCTAACACTGCAAGGTAGAGTAGTAAGGGTCTACCTGGCTCGGGCGGGACTAAGACTGGTGGTGTTGATAGGTACTCCTTGATTTTGTCGAAGGCCTTTTGGCAGTCATCGGTCCATTTGGTTGCGGCGTCCTTCTTCAACATCTTAAAGATTGGCTCACATATAACTGTGGACTGTGCTATGAATCGGCTAATGTAGTTAAGCCTTCCTAAGAAACTCATCACGTTCTTTTTGTTCTTCGGCGGCGCTAGTTCTTGAATGGCTTTGACTTTTGATGGATCCAGTTCTATTCCTCGGCGGCTCACAATAAACCCAAGTAATTTTCTAGCAGGAACCCCAAATGCGCACTTTGCGGGGTTTAGTTTCAGGTTATACCTCCGAAACCTGCTGAAGAACTTACTCAGATCTTCCATGTGGTCAGTGGCCTTCTTGGATTTGATAATAACATCGTCCACATACACCTCTATTTCCTTGTGTATCATGTCATGGAAAATGGTAGTCATGGCCCTCATGTAGGTGGACCCTGCATTCTTCAGGCTTAATGGCATCATCTTGTAACAGTACACTCCCCACGGTGCAATGAATTCCGTTTTCTCAACATCTTCCTCATCCATCCAGATCTGATGATAACCAGCGAAGCAATCTACGAATGGCTGTAACTCATGCTTAGCGCAATTGTCGATCAGGATGTGTATATTTGGTAAAGGGAAGTCGTCTTTCGGACTGGCCCGGTTGAGATCCCGGTAGTCGACACAGACTCTGACCTTCCCATCCTTCTTCGGCATAGGCACAATGTTGGCTAACCATGTTGGGTATTCCACTACCCTGAGAACCTTAGCTTTGATCTGCTTGTTGACTTCTTCCTTGATTTTTAAACTCATATCAGGCTTGAACTTTCTGAGCTTCTGCTTTACAGGGGGACATCGGTTGGCTTGTTGGGTATATGAGAATCACGGTGACTTGAGTTGTTATTGGTAAAGGATGTCTAGTGCATAGAACAGGAAGTTGCTTGGTTGCATTAAGGTGAGGTCACATTCTGCGGTGTTGGAGTGCTATTGGAGCACAGGTCGTCCAGTCCGTTTGATCGGTCTAATTGCGGTTTGAGTAGAGTGGATGACTCTCGAGAACGGTTCTAATTGGGTTCAAGATTTTACATGTAATAATTTGAGATTTCGAGTTATATATTTGGCTAGAAACTGAGGTTTGCATTGGAGGGTGTCAAGACTCGTGGTATTTATATCATTATGGGATTCTATATATCAGTATCAGGAAGGTAAAGGTAATGGCTTTGGATTTGGAGGAAGTCCCTTCAGGGTAGGTATTTTAAATGTGGTGCTTTTGGGAATAGTTAAGAGAGTATTCAGCGGATTATGAGCCTTAGACGGTGTGGTTTTATGCCTGGGTCTCGTGTGGTGAGTCTGGGTCGAGGAATTGTGGTGTTATAGCAAGAAGGAGTATCAAGCTGAAGGTAAATCAGAAGGAACTTGGATAGATGGGATAGCTTGGTAGTAAGCCGGGTCGGCATGGTAAGGATATGATTAGTTCTTTGGGTGCTTACGAGGTAATTAGTTTCTGCAGGTGTTTCGCGGCAATGCTCTTGGGTTTTAGTAGCCTGCGTAGCTTGGTTGAGTTAGAAGGATTTAGTACTGAAGGTTTAGTTTTTTGCAAATGGAATTCGGAGAATTCTTGATGGTTTCTACCACGGTTAGAGATGTATATTTGCTACGAGCGTGAGGAGCATGGGATGTGTCGTGATTTTCTTCTAGATGGGTCAATGGAAAGTTCCTGGCTAGTTGAGTACGTAGCTGCTTGTGGCTCGGAAGGGAAGTTCTCATATTTATCCTAGGATGATGTGGTATATGCGGTATGTTGTGTAGGATTGAGATTTGCATGTGTAAGGTCATGGTTCAGTTTGAAAGGAAGGTCACAAATTATTAGGTAGCATGGACAGTTCAGATGACTAGATAAATGAGATCACCGATTGGTGTGGCTTGATGAGGGTATACATTTGAGGAAGGGCGATGTGTTTGAGTTGAGGATACTTCATTAGTATTGTGGCGTTCTCAGTTGGATCGACTGCTGATATTCGAGTTGCTTGGTGGCACAGAAGAATTATAGGAGTACCTCTCGTGGGATGATTGTGTATTAGAGGTGTGTTGTATATTCGGATGGTGGAGTTGGGATCGTATATGGTGATTCGTGTGCTGTGTGGATTTGGAAACTGGGAGTTCTCATAAACAGGTTAGGTCGTGGTTGTGGACTGCGTATATCGGTCTTGTGTGGTAGCTATTGGAGGTTTGGAGACCCGAGTGGATCTTTGCTGCTTGGTATGTTGGATTTTGGATGTGATATTAGGTATAGACTGGTTGTCTCAGTGTCGTGTTGTTCTGGACTGTTGCGCTAAGACGGCAACGTTGGCTACGGCGGGGATGCCATGGATTGAGTGGCAAGGTTCAACGGATTATGTTTCCAGTAGGGTGATTCATTTTGAAGACCCAGCGGATGGCTGGGAAGGGTTGCCTTTTCTTATTGGGCCTTTGTGATGGATGTCAGTGCAGAGACTCCTACCATTGACTCAGATCAAGTGGTGGGGGATTTTCCGGATGTGTTTCCTACTTCTGGGCATGCCGCCGGACAGGGTTGTGGATTTCGGTATTAATTTGGTGTCGGGCATCGTATCGTATGGCACCGGCGGAGTTAAAGGAGTTGAAGGAGTAGCTTTAGGGACTCCTTCATAAGGGGTCCATTGATAGGCCATTATGGATGTGTATTATGCATCGAGTCGGCTCGGTTGACTCTGAGTTGCTATTGTTAAGGGATGTGCTGAATCGATTGTTTTTGAGCTTGTTAGTGTTCTGGGGTGGTCTATGAGTTATGTTTCCGTGTTGCGGGGAGTTATGGTTTGTTGGTTATATGCACATATGGTGCGGTTCCATTTGGGCGTTTGTCACGCCCCAACCTCGGGAGGACGACCGTCGCTCAATCGAGTGAACCCAACTGAGCAAGCCTCATTGACACTTTCTACCCAACTCAATATGATTAAGGAAATCCGGCTTTCGATTATTTAGACAATAGCAAACTTAAACATTCAACGTTGTTAGTTCATTTTTATATCACAAATCTTAAATCGTGGTTAAGTTTCCAAGATTTTATACAGTCATTGCTTAGACGAACTAGAGAATAGAGTTGTACACAGGTCATTAACCCATCCAATACCTATACATAACCCACACATTGTCTACGGAGCCTCTATGGATACAAAAGACGTAATATGACAACGCCGGCAACAAGGCCCCGGCTATACCGCAAAAGTGAAAGTCTACAACAAAAGGTGAACAACATAACCCCTTTGAAGGAAAAAGGGGCTCACCAAGTCTTCGGGGGGAGGACACTCCGCTATGCGCGATCGGCACTGTCCACTAAGAACCACCTACATTCATTTAAAAAATGTAGCGCCCCTGGTAAAAGGGATGTTAGTACCATGGAATAGTACTAGTATGTATAACTAAACACCTTCTAGTTAGAAAGAACTATACAAGAATAGGAATTCACAAGTATAACTCAAACTTCAAACGATTACCACATTATCAATCAAAAGAATCGTACAACTTTCACATCGTTTTTCCATAGCTTTTAGTTTGGGGCATTCCATACTATTCATCATTTGTTTCCAATACCACCGCTATCTTGAGCGGAGTCCGATCTCGACCCGATCGGCTAGGTTGCCTTATTTGAGACATATACTTCAATCACAATCTCATTTTCTCTTTTTCCGGAATTCATTCACAATACCACCGCTATCTTGAGCGGAGTTCGATCCCGGCCCGATCGTCTAAGCCACTTTGCCAAGGCATTGTTCCCTTCTCATTAATCATTTCGTTTCACATATATCATTTCATAGGCACTTGGGGCCACAACTTGTCACATCATTCTTGGCACTAGGCCGCATTTTACATTATTCCCAATTTCAATATTAGCTTTGCCATTTAGGACAGTAGGTGCACACAAGAGCAATTTAAATTATAAACATTGATACGACTTCACATAGATGGCACAATATATTCAGCTTCAATCTCGATTTAAGGTCTAAGCATTTCAATACATAATTCGTACCTTTGCCCCTTTAAAGTTATCAAGATAGCACATTGATCATGTTGAGACACATCTTTCACACATATAAGGTTACAACACCAACTCATGTAAAATAACAAGCAATGCAACAATTCAACTTTAATCTTACCATGTTCACACAATCACCGATGAAGCTCAATTTCTAAAAGACGGGGTTTTAGCCATACATACCTCAATATAGCTTTCCTTAATCCTTACAAAATTCCGGAACTCTTAGCACTTCGATCTATTGTATAAGAATTACAAATTGAACCGAGAATTAGAGACGAGATTAAGATTCTAGCTCGTTTGAGCATATTATCAACCACTAAAGGTGCATTGTGATCTTAGGTCCTTTTTGAAAGAAATTCTTCGATGATATACCCCAATTGTTGTCTCTTTAGTTCTCCTCCCCCCCATACCCCATTATCTCTTATGCATGCAAAGTTATTAGCCCTTTTTACCCTAGAACTCAATTGTTAACCACTTATCTTAAATAGCAATTTCGAAATTACAAATTATGGAACAAGTTCTTACCTTTTTAGAGTGAAGACCTAGCAACTCTCCTGACAATCTTCAAGATTTTGGGGTAAGAGTTGGGTGGGGATGAGATGAAGGTCACTCCCTCTCTCTCTAGAACTCCTCTCCTCACCCTATTTTCAGTAAAAATAACATAGAGAAGGTTGGATGGGGTGTTTTTAATGGGATAGGGTCGGGTTTTAAAAATTAGAAAATAGGAGCCCGACTCAAATCTGCGATCGCATTTGCGATCGCAAAGCTGACATGCGGCCCGCAGAATGGACCGCAAAATGCTCCCCAAAACCTGAAGACATTGTTTGGGTATGTGACAGAAATACAGTCCGCATACCCGTTCTGCGGTCGCATAATGCATCGCAGAACTGCCCCTTACAAAATCCCAAGGGGATTATGCAACGACTATGCGGCCCGCATATCGATTATGCGATTGCATAATTGACCGCATAGTTGACCTCAAATTTGACCAACGCACTGTTTCACTCTGCGGCGACTATGCGGTCCGCATAGCTGTTATGCGACCGCATTCTTGACCGCATAATTCGCACTTTTTTGGAAAACATTATTCCTTGCCTTTTTAATGCATAGATCAGTCCGAAGGGTCCGAACATGGCACTACATGCTTTTGAGTTTTGAGTAAGAGTTTTCACGGGGCCTTACAGCTTTATAGCAGAATCTGAGTGAGACGGATATTAGAGGGTTGCATGATTGATTGCGTATCGGTTGTGTCCTTTCGGGTTGTGTAATGTTATGTCAACTGCTTCGCTGTGGTTATGAATATTTGCTTTAGTTTTAGACATCAAATTGCACGTGGTTGTCGATTTGGAGCATAGTGACTAGAGGTGTCTCATGTGGGCCAGCATTTGGATAGGGTCGCACATTGCAGCAAAGTTATGTGGAGATATGATCCTTCGGGTTGGATTCGTGTGTTCTGTTTCTATGACGTGTAATGGGTTATCAGAATTGTGTTGTGGTGGTACTGGTGAGCTTGCGGTACAGCTCTTTCATATGAATCATTTTTCATGATTTGAGTACGTTCGGATTGTTGCTTATTGGTGCGCGTATTGCACGAGTTGTGGCTTTAGTTGTATTGATGTGCCATACCCCAGAGTAGTTGTATTGGATTAGATGAGATCGTTGGGATCTATAATGAATACAAACGGATTCAGTTTTAGCATGTTGGAAGGATAATACCGATGTTTGGCTCAGAAATTTGCTATGATCCTTGCCAGAGGAGAAGTGGCTTCATGAATGGTTGATCTGAGGAATGGTTATGACTTTCAACATGTTCCATTGATCATCGGTAGTATACGGAAGTGTTGGAATGAGGCTTTATTTGATAAGAGGTTTATTATCGATATTCGGGTGTTCTGAGCAACGGTTGTGATCAGAAGTCATCGTTACGAGTGTTTGAGTTGGGTGGTGTATCATGTAATTGCATCTGAGGTTGCAGATATGGTTTGTTACAGCTTGTTCGAGCTTATTCGGAGTATAGATGTGAGATCCTGATCTTGTGGATGATTTCAGAAGTGGAAATGTGGTTCTAAGGTTTATGGGCTAGGTTGGATTGTGGAATTTCAGTTACATTGTGTTATCGGACCTATATGAGATAAGGTGACGTGGAATCACCCCCGGGTATGTGCATGGTAAGGTTACTCAGCAATTGATGGTTTTTGGAACAACTCTGGGCACGTTCGAGGACGAACGTATGTTTAAGTGGGGGAGGATGTAACGACCCGACCGGTCGTTTTGAGCTTTTGCACTTCGCTCGCCAGCTCTCGAGCATGACTAGCCCCGTGTGATGTATTATGACTTATGTAAATCATCGGTTTTTGTTTTCAGGGTAATCGGAACGGATTTGGAAGAACAATTTTCAGTTTGAAGCTTAAAAATTTAAAAGGTTGACCAAGTTTTGACTTGTTAGTAAATGAACTCGGATTGAAATTTTTATGATATGGTTAGCTCCGCTAGGTGATTTGGGACTTAGGAGCATGATCGGAATGTGTTTTGGAGGCCCAGAATAGATTCAGGCTTGAATTGGCGAAATTGTAATTTTGGCATTTTCCGGTTGATAGGTGAGGTTTTGATATAGGGGTCGGAATGGAATTTCGGAAGTTGCAGTAGGTTAGTTGGGTCATATGTGATGTGTGTGCAAAATTTCAGGTCATTCGGACGTGGTTTGATAGACTTTTTGATCAAAAGCATAATCCTGAAGATTTTGGAAACCTTAGGCTTGAATCCGATGTGATTTGGTTGATTCGATGTTGTTTGAGGTGTTATGAAGATTTGTGTGAGTTTGGGTATTGGTATATGACTAGTTCGTGCTTTTGGTTGAGGTCCCGCGGGCCTCGGGGTGATTTCGGATGGTTGACGGGAGGTTTTGGAGTTGAGTTTGGCAGCTGAAGATTTATGGTTGCTGTCATAACTGCATCTGCGGTTGGGAGGCCGTAGGTGCGACTCCCACAGATGCAGAAAGAAGCCACAGAAGCGGCTAAGAGGGAATCAGCTAGAATCCGCAGAAGCGGCTGGGGGAGCGCACCTGCGATAGCGCAGTTGCGGGCATTTGCATCGCAGATGCGGAAATGGGACTTATGTGAGTAACCGCAGAAGCGGTGCTTTGACCGCAAAAGCGGTAGCGCAGATACGACCATTTAACCGCAGGTGCGGTTTTGCTGGGTCAGAATATATAAATTTCATCCTTCGCGATTTTGAGTGGGTTTTCACCATATTTCATTCGGGAAGAAGCTCTGGAGAGCTAATTGAAGGGAGAATTCAAGAGGGCTTCTTAGAGGTAAGGTCCTTGGTCCCTAAATTCGTTTTTATGATGATTTTTAAGGTTGTAAGCTTGAATTATATGGGAAAATCAGTAGCAAATCGGAAGTTAGGGGTTGGAAATTAGAGACGTAAATCTAGGGACTTGAGAGGTCATTTGTGGTTGGATTTTGGTAAATTTGGTATGTATGAACTCGTGAGAGGATAAGAATTCTATTGATGTTAATTTTGTCGGATTCCGAGATGTGGGCCCTGGGGTCGGGTTTGGTCAATTTCGGGATTTTTTGATGTAAATTGGTTATTTTCGAGTGGGCTTTGTTCCCTTAGCATATTTTGATGGTATAAATCTGTTTTGGATAGATTTGGAGCATCCGGAGGCCGATTCGAGAGGCAAAGGCATCGCGGGCTAGAGTTGGACCGGATTGAGGTAAGTAATGATCGTAAATACTTTCCTGAAGGTATGAAACCCCGGATTTCACATTGTTATGCTACTTTGAGGTGACGCACACGCTAGATGACGAGCGTAGGGTCGTGCACCGTTGGGGGTTGTGACTTGGTCCATCCCGTACGACTGTTAAGTCGCGTATTTACTCGAAAACTATTTGATATTGCTATATTTTGGAAAATATTATTGTGTTTGGGGCTAAATGCCGTGTCTGGGCCTTGTGCCGATTGTTTGGACCCTTAGGGGCTTTTACTACTGTTTTTCTTACTGTTTTGATTTAATGTTTACACTCAATCATGCTATGTTCTTACTATTTTCATAACTCGGTTTTATTCACTCCTTTTAATTTCATAAATGGTTTTGAGCCGAGTGCCTATTTTACTGTCAGCCCGAGGGGCTTGAGTGAGATCTGACCGAGTGAGGCCGAGGGCCTGTGTTGTGAGGATATCATGGGATCGGGTTGCGCGCCGCAGCATGTGGTACCGAATTATGATATATGAGAGGCCGAGGGCCTAATTTATTATGCCACGAGGTGGCTTGTGATTGATATGAGGCTGAGAGCCTGTTTGATTATGCCACGAGATGGCTTGATATTGCGCTTGGGCCGTAAGGGGCCCCTCCCGGAGTCTGTATACCCCAGTGAGCATGGGTACCCAGTGTGTGTGATGTGTTGTAGCCCGAGGGGCTGTTGATGTTTCATATTGAAGCCCGAGGGGTTGTTCTTGATCTATGTTGCCCGAGGGGCTGTTCTTGATTCATGCTATGCCCGAAGGGCTGATTACGAGTGATTGTGAGGTAGCTCGAGGGGCTGGTTCTGTTGGTATTATGCCCGAGGGGCGGTTTATGGTACACGTTTTGCCCGAGAGGCTGTTTACGTTTCTATCATTTTTTTTACTCACTATTTTTATCACTCGTTTTGAAACTATTGAAAGTTGTTTTAAAAAGGTTTTTACTGAAATTGAGCATGATTTATGAAATAAATGATTTCTGTACTGTTTTAGAAATGTACTGCATTTGCTGTAGCGTTATGACGTGGCTTACGTGTTTTTTTTCTTACTACTCAGCTTTCATTTACTTTTATTACTTACTGAGTTGGCGTACTCACATTACTCCCTGCACCTTGTGTGCAAATTCAGGTATTATTTTGAACCCGGTAGCGGGTGTTGATTGCTCAGTGGCAGAGTCATTGGAGTTAGCAAGGTAGCTGCCGGACGTTCGCAGCACTGCTTTTCTCCCTCTTGTCTTCCTTAGACTGTATTTAGTACATTTTAGATTCTTAGTTATATTCAGACCTTAGTAGATGCTCATGACTTGTGACACCCCGATGTCGGGCTTGTGTATTTATTCCGCATTGTTCATTTAGACTTACATTACGGTATATATCTATTTAATTAAAGGCTTAAAAGTGATTGTTATTGATTAAATGGTTAATTCGGGAGTTGTGTCGGCTGGCCTAGTTTCACGATAGGCGCCATCACGACCGGGTCGGTTTTGGGTCGTGACAAGAACACAGTAAAATTGCCATTTGAAATAAGGTACGTACAGACATAAAATAATGAATTTAAAGTTTTTATTTACATTTAAATTTATGAATATATAAATAAAGTAGAAAGAAGGAGGGCAAAAGATTATGTGGGGCGGGGCGGGTTGAAATACTGAAAAATGCTATGCGGTGCTGGGCAGGACGGATTGAACTTTTTGCGGGTTGAGGCAAACCCGCCGCGCAACCGCACCACTGTCATCCCTAGTTCACATGATTAAACCTACATAAAATGCCATGACGAATAAATTTATCATATATATGCTACTCAGAATGCTATGATATATACCGCTCTGATGGTAATGAAGAATTCCCCAATACTTTCTCTATTCATTAGAACTACATAAACAATGAGAATGGAGCCATTTAGTTGATTATCAAGGTTAATATCAGAAAATTAAGAAAGAAAAGGAAATCAAAATAATATATTCTACTAATACATACTACAAGACAAACATAATAATATAATTCATAAGCTAATTATATGTTTATTCACAAAAGCCAGAGGCAGATATAGTGTTTTGGCTCGAAGCATAATCTTATGCATAAGAATTTGCTAAAATAGCAACAAATAGTAGGTCCGAAGTCTGAACCTAAAATTTTAATTTAAATGAGTTCAATGCTAAGAACTTTAAATGGTAAACCGGTCTTGATTCACGAGCGTAGAATATTTGTAAGCCAAAACTTTTTTAAGGGTAGATTTCAATGAGACCTTGAGCCAAGAGAGGGAGTTATTTTATATTGAGTGAAACCAGATTCAGTGAAGAGCTTCTCCCATTCCTTCTTAGTTCTCTCTTTGGCAGCACAAAGAAGCATCATTAGCAAATCCATATTATGTTGTGTTCGAACAAATTCCTCATCGCTAATTAGCTTTGGATCCTCTGTCACCATGTCTATGATTATTACTTTCCCTCCTTTCTCCCTACATGGAATTGCCTCTTTGCATTTCTTCAACCAAGAGCTTCGTCCGTGTACTTTGGAATTGAGTTTCTCATATAAACTGAAGATGAAATTTAAAATAGTGATGCGCAAATGCGAGAAACGTTCAATAAAAAACATATTTGGAAAAACACCTATGCACGCACGAGGTTTACTCCAAACTATGTTAGTTAGGCATGGTTAAATCATATTTTGAAGTAAATCGATCTCGCCATTTACGTGGTCGTGTTTACCTAGGCATAAAATTTAAGAAAGACTTTAAAAACTTATGGTCTAAAAAAATTGTACGTAATCATTAATTATGTAGTTTATAAACCATCTCATTGAGGATAAAATCGAGTTTAAATCTAAATTGTTTATTGATATAGAAATATGTTATTCTTTTTTTGAGAGACTAAAAAGAAAAGTGTTCTCACAAAATGAAATAGGTGTATTACTTAGTCATGATTTAGTGATAAAAATGGATTTGTAAAAGACGCAAATCACATAATAACATAAAAAATATACCTTGAGCAATATGGCATTAGCATTAGGAATCTTATCAAACATACTTCCTCCAACAAACTCCAAGTTCCCACTTCCCTTGAGATCGCCAATAACATGAGGAAGATCAAATACAGTACAATTTATCATAGGAAAAGCTTTGGCTATTGCAATTGCAACAGTGCCAGTGCCACCTCCAACGTCCACCAAAGAGGTCAAGCCCTTGAATGCATATTTGCACTCCGTAATAAGCACATTGGCAACCAATATGAGTCCTCAGCCATTGCATTACTGAAACTTTCACCTAACTTTGGTTTTTCCACAAAATAATCCCAGATAGATATTCCATGAGCAGTATGAAAAGCAGTGGGGGAATCATTTTGGAACCAACTACTTAATTCAAACGATGCTTTTTGATGCAATTGATATGGTTGATGAGAAAGTCTAACCTCATACCCGATGGATTATTCGTCGCAAGAAGTCGACTCGCTGGGGTTAGAGAATAATGATTTTGATCATGTTGATTTAGAAATCCAGAATGAACTAAAAATCGCATTAAAATTGTCAAGAAGGAAACTTTCGAAGGGTGCACGAGAGGAAGTTCAACCGAAAGATCGGAAAGAGACATGGGCTTGCCATGTTTGTAGAGGGCATCTGGGATGCCTAGTTGAACTGCACATTTTGTTGCTGAAGAGTTTATGAAGCTGAACATATGGTTCCAGATTTGAGCTTGAGCTCGGAGAAGATCAGTGGATCCATTCTCATTCGTTGACATTTTTAAGTTACTTGTCTTGATTAGGTTTGTTATCTCTAATGCCACCAATGGTATGTATTTATAGAACGAATTTAATTAACTCGTGTATATTGCTTGCTAGCATAATTTACTTGATTATAATATCTTAATTACCATATTTAGATTTCCAAAATCTTAGGTGTTAGTTGTATGGGTCAAAATCTGACCAGACAAGAATCGGCGTGGAAAGGGACGCCAAAAAGTTACTTGGGCCAAAGTCGTATCCATACAATGCTATAACGACACGCACCTCGGCCACGGCCGATGTCATGTATTCAGAACGCTTGAGCGGCGAATTGGATGCTACAGCATTTCAAAGGGTCAACCCGTAATATAGTCAAACGACTTAAGTACTATGGTTAATGACTGTTGGGTAAAAGAGAAGACCTAGTACATAAACTAAGCGAGAAGAAGAAGAAATGGGGCCCTAAAACAAATCCACACACAGAGATATGTTTTCTGAGAAGAAGAGGGATCTTCATCTCTCTCTCTCCTCACGAAGGAGAAAGAAGCAAGGAATCTCAGATCCTCAATGTATATCGTTAGTCTCATCATATCAAATGTTTGAGGGTCAACTTTGTTAAATATCGGTGACCATTTTTATCCATGTATTCTACTTTTTTATTCAATATCATATAAATCATCATCTTCTTCTTTTATTACGGGATTCAACTATGGCTATGGTTAAATTTCATGTTCAGCTATGCTTGCTCGTTTTTATACTCTGTCTCAGATCTAGGATGAATTATCTTTGGCTGAGATTTACCTCAAATCTTCTTATTTAATTAGTTTAACAAAAAGCTTAACACTTTTTGGTCAAACAATTTGGCGCCGTCTGTGGGGATTTTCTAGCCAAAATTTTAGTTCCCTCTAGATCTGGTCAGCTAGAGTTTCACTCCCCGGCTGTCGCAGCCTCGCCCTCTCATTATAAACACCAACTTGAGAAAGTTGTAAACAAGCTTTTGAAATAACCGAATCAACCAAGGTCAGATCTTTGCATGAAATCAGAATTATGCCTGATATCTATACAAAATCCACGTCATGTTGTAGCGATAGGTTAAGTACGTAGTAAGTATGAGCTGTCAAAAGTAAGATTATGGCCACTATACGCTGAGCACGTCCGCAATCCTATTTGCTATATTGACGTTAGATACCGATTTGTACTTCATGCACACCGCCCTCTCTCTTTTAGGAAGGGACGATAGTCTATTGTGTGTTTCTTTGAAATAACAAGCTTGTCCTGCCTTATTTTTGTACCTGTGCGCACAGAGTATAACTCATTTACGGGTATAACTTATGTTTCCTTATTTTTTGCACTTGGGACGGGACTGGACCGGGACTCGAGCTCGAAATCCCAACGGGCAAGTAAGTTGTCAGCCCGCAGGAAGCCTAGACACGACTAACGGCGAAGCTAAACACGAGGCTATCAAACCTGAAGCCGCCATTCGAGTACGGGATGAAATGAGTCGTCCTACAGCGCCCCTCCCCCTCGCCAACCAATCAGGTCAAGGTAACAAACGATTTCGTTTGGGTTTAACTTTTGATTTTTCTTTTTTGGGTTGGAATAGGAATGTGAGCATTCTCCCAGGTGCGCGAACAAGGAACAAACGCCACCAAAACAACACGCCAGGAAAACGTTTCGCACCATATCGCCCCGCAGGCAACGATCGAGCAAGACCCTCCACATCGTACCATACTGAGAATAACAGACAAACAGCTCAGAACAAGTCGGCATTATTAAGAAACAACCTCCATAACCTGGGACTGAGAGGCGAGCCCATGGAACATACAGTCTCTCCAACACAGGCAGAACATGAGCATGAAAAGCTTGCACGTATGCTCGCCATGGCAATCCTACCGATTCAACCGACTAAATATTACGAATTACGTCCGAACTTCGCTCGAATTAATAAAGTCCCAGGATGCCCAGAAGCAGAAGCAACAAAATTCACCGCCCGTCCCGTCAACAGTCTCTCCATGCCGAACAATGAAGGGACTAGATAGATTGGGACTCACCCCGACGCACGCATAAACAATGCAGCAATGAGTAATATTCTCCAATAAAAGCAATGCAACAGGCAAGTCTCACCACTCCATCGAGCCCACACATCGCCAAGCAAAGTTAAAGTTCCACCTCGCTCGAACCATGACGGGTAACAATTTGACCTCGCTCGAATTTACACTCTTACAGCCATCACACATCGCCAAGCAAAGTTAAAGTTCGACATCGCTCGAACCATGACGGGTAACAATTCGACCTCGCTCGAATTTACACCCTTACGGCCATCGGCCATCGCCAAGCAAAGTTAAAGTTCGACCTCGCTTGAACCATGACGGGTAATAATTCGATCTCACTCGAATTACGGCCTTCGGCCATCGCCAATCAATGTTAAAGTTCAACCTCGCTCGAACCATGACGGGCCACAATTTGACCTCGTTCGAATCTATACCCTTATGGCCCCCGGCCAACACCAAGTGAGTAAAGTTAGATCTTATTCGAATTCATAACGGGTCACATTTCGACCTCGTTCGAATTTACACCCTTACGGCCCCGGTCCATCGCAAAGTGAAGATAAAATTCGACCTCGCTCGAATTTACAAGTCAAAACTGACTTCGCCCAAGTTGACGAGACGAAACTCGACCTCGCTCGAATTAACAAGTCAAAAGCGACTCCGCTCAAAACTGGTATGACGAAATTCGATCTCGATCGAATAAACAAATCCAAATTGACTTCGCTCAAATTTGCAAGATGAAATTCGACCCAGCTCAGGTTAACAAAGTCAAGTTCAAATTAGCGGGTCGAATTCGATCACACTCAGATCAACTACTAGAAGTCAGGGACTTATTGCGAACAAACCCAAGAAATTCGAAAGGGGAAAGAGAAGGGAAAGCCAAAAACATACAAACAAAGACAAGCCAACTATTTCATTCGAAGAAAAGGTAAGTATCTTACAAAGGGCCAAAACAGGGGGCCCCCACCCAGCAACAACAAAAAAAAAAGAGCAAAGAACAGAAAGCTATAAAAATTTCACTCGGCCTCATCTCCACCATCGTCTTCTACGGCATTGTCATCATCGGAAGGAAGCCCATCTTCAATCTCAGCACCCTCACCGGCCTCCGGTGTCGCAGGGTCATAACCGCAGGCCAGACGAGCCTCGCGTGCCTTAACCCGAGCATCTTCAAAAGCGGCCTTAGGAATGCTCCCCGCCGTCCACAAACCCTTATATATATATATATATATATATATATAGATATATATATATCGTTGGGCCTCAGCATGGACCCATAGCTCGTAAAAACGGCGGGGGACAGCAATAGGGGTAGATTCCTGAGGGCGGGCCTGAGCCAACAGCTATGCCTTCTCATCCTCGAGAGCCATAACTCGTTTCCCAGGCTCGAAGTGTCCCGATCAAGTTCACCGATCCGCTCCTCAAGCCGTGACTCCCTCAGTGTGGTCGTCGCCCTCTCGGCTTCCCGCTCAGACCTGAGGATGCGGATAGTGTCTTCCAGCGTTGCCGCCCTTGCCTAAGCCGCCACTCGAGCTCCCTCGGCTCTCTCCAACTCAGCCACCTCTGTTTCTAGCTCAGCCACCTTTTCCGTCCACTCTGCACTTAGGTTGGCGACTCTAGTGGCATTCTGCTCAAGCTCGGCTCGCAAAGACAACACATTTGCCTGAATATCCTCACATTCCGGTGCAACCCTTTTGCCCACCTCGAGCTTCTTGTCTTTGTCACTAAGCAGCTCCTCGATCTCGTTGCATCTGCGGATAGACCGCATCAGATCCTCGTCCCTTTTCTCCAACTCCTCCCTGACGGATTGAGTACTAGTGCAGGCCCTAAGCTGCTCGTGCATCTCATGGCACCTGTTGCGATACCGGCGATACTTCGCGGCCATTTTCAGAAAGACTTCGGCCCGCGTCTCAGCCCTACGAGCACTCTCGATCTCCGGCATGTAAGTCTAAAAAAAAAAGAATCAGCGAAAGCAAAGGGCTCAAAACAAAGAAAATAGCAAAAGGAAACTCACCCTCAATGCCATCCCAGCCACACCGCGTGACAAACCAGAATCACTGATCTCCCGAAGAGATCTGCTTTCGGCGGCGGAGCACAGAAGGCCAAATTGGGGCACCAAATCCACCGTGTCCTCCAACAGGTTAAAATCCGACGGGATTTTGAGCACACAGGAAGGGCCTTCCGCCCTCACATCGACCCCGGTAAAGCCTCCCTCGAACATCCTCATGTCCTCAGGATTTATATTAGAATCGGATTCATAATCATCTATCGCTACGCCCTTCAACCTTTCATTAGCCGAAGATAGGGTACGAGCCTGCTGAGATGTCGTGGACCGCTCGGAATGATCACGGCAGCCTCGGAACTCCGTTCCCTTGTCGCAGCAGCCTCTTCCACGCCCGTAACGGGCATCACCTCCACACCCAGGCGGGCATCATCCCCAGCTTCAGGCACCCCGAAAATGGGGTCGCCCCTCGAGGGCGTTTCGGCCAAAGACGCCCCTTCCTACACTATCCTTCGCCTCTTTGACGGGGCCTCTTTGAAGGGGCCTCTTCGAGCAACCAAACTTTGGACGGCCTCATCATTTTCCCTTGGTACAGGTTGGGCAAAGGAAGCCGGTTGACGGAAAGCAAGGATAGGAGCCCTTGCCCTTCTCATTCCTCTCCGACCTGCCAATGAGAGACGACCAAACAAAGATATGAGATAAAGAAAAGGACGGAGCAAAGGATAAAGCAACTAAGGCCGAAATAAGCCGGCTTACCAGTGGAAGGTTTGCGCCCAAACCTCTCATGAAAAGGCGCCCATTCGTGGATCCCCATTGTGTGGGGCAGAAATGCACTCACCCATTCGCGAATGTTGGCAACTTGCGGAGGAGGCACTCTATCGACTGCGAAAATAGAAAACACTGCGGTCACTTAAGAGAGACGACCAACAACCATGTTCAAAAAAAATGTAATATAATAAAAGGAAAGGGAGACTTACGGGCAAAATTCCACGCCTCAGGAGACCCCGCAGGGTTTGACACCACATGCTCTATTCGGATGTAGAAGAAATTCTCCCAAAAGCGGCGGTTGGTCTTGTCATCCATCTTCACCACCAAACCTTTGGTTCCTCGGTGGCACAGGTGAATCATTGTGCCTCTAAGAAAATGAGGGGCGAAGAGATAAAGCATGTGTTGTAGAGAAACTCCCCGATCGGCTAGCTCCGCGTACTTGCTAAGCATAAGGAAGAGCTTGTATATGTATGGAGAGAGTTGAGCCGGAAACAACTCGTAGAAGCGGTAGAAGTCTACCGCCAACGAGGGAAGGGGAAGCGTGTATCCCATGACAAATGGATATGCGTAGAATGCGTAGTAGCCCGGGCGGTGTATATGCACTATGTCCCGACCCGCCGGAACTAGTTCAATGTGATCGGGAATCCCCCATTTGTCTTTGAACGACGTGAGCGCCGCAACATCCATCATCGAGAGAACAGGTTCCGGCTCATCCCCAGTGTGGCTGTTGAAATCAGTCCTCGCCTTCCCTGGACGGGGAACCACTTCATCTACCGTCGGAAAACTCTCGTCCTCCACCGGACCCACTCCTTCTTCGATTAGGGGTACATCATTTCCCGGCACCGAAGCACCAACGGCTTTATCAGGGTTGGAAGATGCACTAGCCATCTTTTCTTTGATTGAGAGAAATGGGAATGATAAAAGGTAGAGGTCACAAGAATGTCTAACAGAAACAAAAATATGAAAAATTGAAGGAGAAGAAGAAGAGTTGCAAAAATCTCTCTTGAGCAATTAAGAAACGTAACATTCAAATGAAAGATTATCCCCTATTTATAGGGATATAAATGCCCTGAGTGGGAAAACCAAATGCTGCCATTTAGAAAACGGAAAGAGCACGGGAAACGATGCAATGCATAGAAACTGTGCGCCATAATGACGCATGAGAAGTATTAATGACATTCTGAACTGAAGTGACGGTCTGACGGAGCTCTCGAAACGTCACGTCGCTACCTCGCCACGAGGTTCTCGCCTCTCGCATAAAGTGCTCGAATTTCTCACAATTTTTGAATCCACAGAGTCCACCCATCGAGCTCGCCAAGAGGCGACCCCAGCAGGCGGAGGGACTAACTGTATGGGTCAAAATCTGACCAGACAAGAATCTGCGTGGAAAGGGACGGCAAAAAATTACTTGGGCCAAAGTCGTATCCATACAATGCTATAACGACACGCACCTCGGCCACGGCCGAGGTCATATATTTAGAATGCTTGAGCGGCGAATTGGATGTTACGGCATTTCAAAGGGTCAACCCGTAATATAGTCAAACGACTTAAGTACTATGGTTAATGACTGTTGGGTAAAGGAGAAGACCTAGTATATAAACTAAGTGAGAAGAAGAAGAAAGGGGACCCTAAAACAAATCCACACACACAAATATGTTTTCTGAGAAGAAGAGGGATCTTCATCTCTCTCTCTCTCCTCACGAAGGAGAAATAAGCAAGGAAGCTCAGATCCTCAATATATATCGGTAGTCTCACCATATCAAATGTATGAGGGCCAACTTTGTTAAAGATCGGTGATCATTTTTTATCCATGCATTCTACTTTCTTATTTAATATCATATAAATCACCATCTTCTTCTTATATTACGGGATTCAGCTGTGGCTATGGTTAAATTTCATGTTCAGCTATGCTTGCTCATTTTTATACTCTGTCTCAGATCTAGGATGAATTATCTTTGGTTGGGATTTACCTCAAATCTTCATATTTAATTAGTTTAACAAAAAGCTTAACACTTTTTGGTCAAACATTAGTATAAACGCTTACTTGTAAGTTGTAATACCCTTTTAAAAGATATGGTGCAAATAGTTAGACACCTCGAAATTAGGGACAGAGCTAGAGCTTCGATTAGGAGTTCGGTTGAACTGAATAGTTTTGGTCCGAAATTCAAATCTTATATTTTTTTAAGAGATCCATTTTTATGTATAAACTATTAATTAATAACTCAATATAGGGCAAAATCGGTCTCGATTAACATCCAAGGTAATGAAAATGAGAACACAAGGATTAGTTGATTGTCTCGATTCATATATTTGTAGTCGATTCTTTTTGTCGATATATTTCTTATAATCGTGCACTCATACAATCTATGATTAAGACTAAGACTAATTTGTTAGGGTATATATTTTAATGCAGTGTGTAATAAACAATTCATCAACCTGCTAAAAAATAATGAAAGACCAAGACTAGTTAAAGTAGTAAGGGAATATGAACAATTTGTCAACCAACTAAATTATAAATAAATAAAGACTAAGACAAAGTAGTAAGGTGGATATATTTTAACGCAGTCTGCAATAAACAGTAATTCGTCAACCTGCTATAAGATAATGAAAGACCAAGACTAATTAAAATAATCAGGGAATAGTTCTGGAATAGCGTACGTGATAGTCAGTATGTTCATCAGCCTGCTAAAAGTGCTCCAATAAAAGACTAAGACAAAGCAGTTGACTTTGGGGGATAAATTAAAATTGTAGCATAGTGATTTTTTAACTCCAACTTATCTGTTTAATTAGTGCAAAATATTGAATTTTGTTAATTAACAAGACCACAATCATTGCTAGCACAATTAAATCCCAAAAACGGATCATACTCCTTTAGCGGATCCGCCCTTCAAAATGGGGTGGCATGGCACCCACCAGGTTGGCAAAATATATGCATGCTAAAATTTTATTAAATAAGGTTAAATATTTAATCCTACCATGGGAGAAGAGTAAATATTCATCTACTGCCGGGGCGGATTTAGGGGCACGGAAGGGGGGTCACCAGAGCTCCCTTCGCCGAAAGATGACACTGTATATAAGGCAAAATCTGTTATTACCTTCATATATTATATTTTGAATCTCTTTAGCACAACCTTAAAGGGTAGCGTAGTGGTTAAGTGTGTTTAAAATCTTTATAAGATTGTTGGTTCAAATCTCACTAGCTACAAAGTTTTTTACCTTTTTTTTTTTAAAGCCTGAACGGAAATTCTTCCTCCGCCACGGCTACCCATACAATTCAAGCTCAGGCTCTATAAAGATTTGGTCTACTTCTATTTGATTTTGATAAGTCCCATAAATTTGTTAAAAATCAAATAATCTGTTTCTTATCATGATTGGCCTAATTTCCAGCAAATGATCTTGGGCTAAGATCTGTAGGCCATCCCGAACAAGTCATAAATCTGTTGAAAACCATTTAAAATATCAATTATCATATTTTTAGATTAAAATTTTATTGTCCAAACGATTTAAAGTACTGAAAGATACTTCAAAAAGATATTTCATGAAACATGTTTAAACACCTTTTTAATCCTCCTAAAATGTGTTATTCGACCTTTCAACTACCCCTTATAGAATATGTCAAAACAATACCAAAGAAAGAAATACCAAGTTAATTAAAATTTAAAAGAGTGGGTTGTGGGGGGGGGGGGGGGATTGGAGATCCCCTCCGGTGATAATTTATCCATTATTGCTCAATACTGATTTGTGCCATGTGTCTACCCAATCAATTCAAGGCTGAGATTAAATAGGTGAGTAAACAACTAAAAATGGTAATGCAATTTCATATAAATAAAATAACAAAAAGTTTACTGCTAACGGTGTCAGTCTAGTTTCACCTTACTTGCACTTTTCTCTCACTCAATACAACATGCAGGCCCCACCATGATGTCATAACTAGTAAAATGATGTTCCCGAATCCATTTTAACCGCTACAAGTGATTTCTTAACTTTTGGAATTGGCCTTTTCTATTTATTTTTTTCTTCTTAAATGAGACATGACAAATAACACAATAAAAAATTTTCTCTTTCATGTTGACTCAAAAGCATTTGAATAATAGATTTAACTAAAGTTATTGAAATGCAATAAACAACCTTTTATAATCATCCAATTACTTCTAAAGTCCAAAGAAGTTATGGAAGTACTTAAATAACATGTCCAGTATCTTAAATAAAATAATAAAAATCAACTAGAAATAAAATTAACATAGATCACAATAAATTATTATCTCGAAACTTTTGTGCCCCTTGACTCTCGAAAAAGCGCGCCTGCCAAATATTGATAAATTATATACGTTAATAAAATAACATGTGTTATGTTATAAATAGAATTTTATTTATGGTAAATGTCTATATTTAGAGAGATTCTAGGGTTCATTGCTTGGTGGCTAAGTCACCATCTCCCTATAAATAGAGGGTTCTATTCCATTGTAATTCATCCCAAATCAATAAGAATTCTCTCCCTCTACTTTTCTCTGCAATACTCTTCTTCTTTTATTATTTTATAACACGTTATTAGCACGAGACTCTAACCAATTGAGTAGAAACTTTGAGATTGAGCATAATGATTGTCAATTGTTCCATGAACTCCTTCACGATTAAATTCTGGATTTAAGGTAAGTATTTTACTTTACTTTTCTCGTTTAAATTCTTGACATTCTATAATTTGATTTTAAATACAAGCAAAGATGATAAATTTTGATTATAACTCTAATGGAGTTTGTAAGAAATTATAACCACCTGAAGTGGTAAACTTTCTATGCCTTGCCATGATCAAATTCATGTATGATTGTGGGCAGAGAATTGAAAACTCGTCCCATTGAATTTGTTCCATTCTCATTCACTTAAGAGAATGTGATAGCAGTATGTGATAAGTCTGAAAGAAGATAAAATTATTACTATTAATGTATCAATGGATATGGACGTGGCAATAGACGAAATTATAATCGTCATCATTGTGGCAATGAGAACAATAAGGATTCTCAAAATAATCCTTCACTTTGTTAAAGTAATATTTGTCATCGATTTGACATAAGATTTCGTAAAGCACATACAGATGACTATGGTCCATTCATAATGTGAATGTGAAAATATCTGATTTATGAATACATATTCATTCTTGGAAGAATATGAATGTGCTAGTGGTAGTGAATATACCACACTCACCTCTAAAAGGAGGTTTGAGATGATATAAGAAAACAATGTCATTATTATGGCATGAATGGTCATTGGTCACGTACCTATTGTACACCAAAATATTTTGGTAATGTGATTATTAAAGAATAACAGTAATGCAAGAAACAGACCTTGCATATAATTTTGACCATGACTATAATGGTATAACTTTCTCTTTAAAAGAGATATTCACCATATGATGTTGATGAATATGTGGTAGTACAAAATTAATTGAGAGCTCTGGAAGAGCCAATTATTATTATTTTGGAGGAATAAAATTGATTATCGATAAGGCATTATGTTGTAATAAGTCTCAGGGAAACTTAATTGACTTTCTAAAGTATTCACGAAAGCGGTTGGTCATACTGAGACTATAAATAAAAAAAAGATTTAATATCTTCTATTACTACAACTTGTAGCGGGGTAATATGTATGTGAACAGTTACCCGCTTTATTCTCCAGTTTGTAGTACAGAAATAAAAGAATACCACAATAAAGTAGATGTTTATTGATATAAAAACTCATATCATAATAAACTTGAGTTTATTGATAATTGCACATGTCATAGTGTAAATTTGAAGTTTATCAATATTGATAATTTATTCAGTTGGCACAATTGATTTACCCATATCAATTTAAGTATGATGTGCAAAAATAAAAGAGAATTCACATGGGTAAATATTAAAGAACTAGAAAGTTCTTTACGAATTATCTTATGTTGCCTGTTCTCATCAATTAATATACCAACTAAAATTGGGATTGAATCCCATGAATGTTGGAAATATCAAAGGTGAATATGGGCCCATTCACCTGCCATGTATACCACATAAGATGCATCTATGAGATGGTTACATGTGCGATTATTAATAACCCGCAACATGGTGTTTTGCGAGTTAACTTGCTCAATAATTTTGAGCATAATTTCCAGATTTTCTATTGAAGAAGTTCATCTTGATAAGTTGGTTTACATCACAGCTGATTTAGCAAAATGATTTATTAAGTGCCTCTACTTAATAGCTAAACAATTGCTTATGAGAACAAAGTTATCTATATCAGTTTGATATACGTTATATACCAAGGTATATTTTTTTCTCCCCTCACAAGTGGTTCAGGTTCAGGAACCAAATAATTCCATCTTATTATTATTGATGTGCGGTGTATATTTTGATTAACACCATAACGCACAAAGGTGGATTCTCAAAGTTGAGGTAACAAGTTAGTTTTTCTACTATGAGGGGGAAACATGATAAACAGTTGAGAAAGAGTTACGTGGAATGAATTATCAATTGTACATTTAGATCCTCGAATAAGATAATATGAATTTGAAGTTCATAAAAGGATAATTCATTTGCAATATATTGCAAAGCATGCCAGACGCATTTGCTGGCACAAAGAAAGTAACTATATTCTCATTGCAAATGCTCCTATTATGTCCTAGAAGGACAAAGTCTATGGTACGCTTAAAGCGTATAGACAAATCGGTTTCAAATAAAACTTCTTGATAAAGAAGATGAGCAAATGATCAAAATGATCATAATAAAGGAGGCAAGTGATCTAGAAGATCACAAGACATAACACTTCATAAAATCTCAGGAGAGATTCAGGTACCTGAATATATGAGTGAAGAGGTCTCTGTGTTACGTCTATATGAAAATAAGGAAGTTGGAATCGATATAAAATGTTTGTCGACGACATCGATAATAACGCTAAATATATATGAGGATCTTAAGTCTGGAGAAACAATTTCGAGTAGAATTGGTTTCATATGAAAGAAAAGTATTTGGACCTGCAATTCAAACACTTGAAAGTATAAAGCCAATGGTATGTGCAATCAGTTTTTGATATCTTATATGTCTAGCATGACATGAAAACTTGATATGCATCTAATTAAAGTCTAATATATGACTTAACTTATATGACAATCCTTGAAGGATTTAAATCGCTTAAAGCATATACAATTCTTGGTCCTGAAGTACCATATTCAAAATGCAATTTGTGCATATATGTATCTTGCTATAATTATATGCATGATAATATGATAGCAAGAGTTTTCACCACTATGTGAAGATATTGAAATGATGATTCCAACAAGATCATATGAAGACAATTCATCTCTATCAAGAATGATGATTTCAAGGTGCAATATATTCATTCAAGTTAATATGGCTGATTTGTTCATCAAATCTCTATCAAAGATCTTTTGAAGATGGTGCACAAGATTGGAATGCAAATGCTTAAAGATGTGAATTGATGCTCTTATCAGGGGGAGTTAATACGCGTTGTACTCTTTTTCACTTACAAGGTTTTGTCCCACTGGGTTTTCCTTGCAAGGTTTTTAACGAGGCAACCAAAAGGCGTATTGTAGATATGTGTACTCTTTTTCCTTTTCTAGAATTTTTTTCCCATTGGGTTTTATCTGTTGAATAAACATTCAAGGGGGAGTGTTATAAATAGAATTTTATTTGTGGTGAATGTCTATATTTAAAGAGATTCTAGGGTTCATTGCTTGGTGGCTAAGTCACCCTCTCCCTATAAATAAAGGGTTCTATTCCATTGTAATTCATCCCAAATCAATAAGAATTCTCTCCCTCTACTTTTCTCTGCAATACTCTTCTTCTTCTTTTATTATTTTATAACATGTTAAAAATAAATATAAAAACTTCTTTTAATATAAACCTGATCATGAGGAAGAAAAAAAGAATTTTGTGTATGTGCAAGAGCATCAAAATAAGAAGGTTCCTACACAAATAATATAAACTAAGTCAATTAAAATATATATATATATATATATATATATATATATATATNATATATATATGATAAAAAAATTACCAAAAAAAAGTGTGTTACTATTACCGTTAGCATTTGAGTAAAGCTATAAGATGCCGTCGAAAGTGAAAACTCGAAATGCTGGGATAAGTTGGCACAAGCCATACTTTGAGAGGCACTTAAATTAGAATTGTAAAAAAAGTTCTCATCTCTTGTTGAATCCTACCAATAAATATAAGAAATAGTATAATTGTGTAACATTATAATAGTTGGTCAATATGAAATATTCGAATTATGAACTGAAATAAAATATGATATACCTGGTTGATACAATTTCGATTATCAATTTTAGTTCTATCATTAATTGTGGATCCGTCTTGATTAATAGAATCTGACTTCTTTCCTCGAGCTTTCTTACTCTTTGAGTTGGCTTCAAGAGAAGTTTTGATCCTCTTTTTCATACGTTTTGCGTTATCTTTCTTTTTAAAACTTTTGGCTCATGAGAGGAGATCTCTGTCATTATTTTCTTCTGGTAAATCTCTCGTCGAACCAGTAGTATGGAGAGATGGAGCTGTCACCTCCATAATTTGTTTTAATCTTGCACTTAACTCATTTACACATGTTGCCGCTAGCTTATAGCCTTCATCAGTTTCAGAAGCTTTAGCTGCCATTCTAACAAATATAGGACAAAGGATTCTATAACGGTTCACAACGATCAGCTTTGAATCCTTGATCTCTATATCTTGCCCATCAATTTCTTTAATATTTACGGCATTTGCAGTTTTTGTCCATCTTTTCAAAATATACTCATCTGGAATTTTATCCACTCCTCTTATCACATCAAGAATTCTTATTGTATGACAACAAAGTATACCCATAGACTCAAACTTCATGCAAGTATAAGATATATGATCTGCCTCTGTCACCTTAACAATATGCTCTCAAGTGTGCCCATACTTGCTAACCTTATACATGATAGGAAAAATTATTTTCCTCACATCCATTCACTTTGATTATTAAGGACTTCATATATTCATCTTGAAACTTTGTAAAAATATTTGGTGTATATACCTCTCTAGCATGAAACAAAATTGGCACCTTTGCTTTTAATACTGGCAACCGTTGTGATGCATCACATGTATCTTGTAGCTCATTATATCTTTTGTCCTCAATTGCTCTATCATAATGCTTAAAAAATTGTACCAAATTATAATCAGACTACAAATAATCCTTTAATTCACTATTCAAGCTCTCACTCAATTGTGTGCCATTCATGCCACCAGAAAAGGTTTGCTTTCTATATGCTGCAAATAATTTTTCTCCCAAAGCATATATTCCTAGCAACCATTCATTTTCATGAAGATTATATTCATCAAGCATAGTAGTCCAAGCATTTATAAATTCTCCTTCATCCTCATACTCGTAAATGCATTTTCTAAAATCACCACGGAGAGAAGCGTACCTTTTATAAACTTGATTGAGGTGTTTTGCGGCATTTTGTTCCATGTGCCAAACACACCACCTATGATGAACTTCAGGCATGCCGAATGAGATGGCCTTACTCATAGCAGCATCTTGATCTGTAAAAATAGTTTTTGGTGTTTTTCCGGACATTGCTCTATGAAATGTTTCGAACAACCACTGAAAAGATTCTGAAGTCTCATCATACATTAGTGCACCTCCAAAAATAATCATTTTTCTATGGTTATTAAATCCAGCGAAACTAGCCAAAGGTCTATGCTCTTTATTTGTCTGGTACGTTGTATCAAATGAAAACGCATCTCCAAAAATCTCACAATCTATTATCATCTGCCCAAAATATGTTCGTGATCATATCATTAACATCCAACTGTACCGCAAAAAAAGAAAGATGGATCTTCAACTCTCTTTTTCTCAAAATATTCTAATAGTACTCCCGGAAGAAAATACCAAAAATAAGTATGTATGTGCTATTTTTAATATGAGAAAATCACATTCCAAAGACTAAATAAAAAATTATTAGGCAATTTGAACAAGTAATTTACCTTCTTCTCCTTGTCCCATAGCTTTTTGCCTTTTGGTTCGAAGGTAGTTCTTATTATCTAACTTAGTATAGCCCAAATTTGCTCGGCCACCAGCTTAAAGACTCATAAAATCAAAAGTTCCTTTAGAAAATAATCCAGCATCCTCCGCCAAATTGATTTTGAGTTTGTACGTCGTTCAAATTTCTGTGAGATGGCAACATGTGAATCATCATCAGTGGAACGAGAGGATGGTTATGTTCTAACTCAACCTTAGTAATATGGTACTTTCCAACAGATTGGCGAGTAACAACAATATGAGCTTGACATCTTGTTCTAGTCTCTTTTCGTGGATTTTTTTAGCTTGATATTTTCGTTTATCATCTCTACGGAAACCCTCCTTGAAACATGTAAGCTTTCGTGATGTTACATAACCCAATTTCTTATTTATGTTCACGTACTCTTTGCGAACACTAAAACCAATCCTTCTTTCATACTCATTGTAAAAATTAAATGCACTCTCATCGTCGTCAAAATCAAGACCAAGCGCAGGCTCACGATCTATTGACCCTTGAAAATTATTTTGTAAAACTTCTTCGGCAGTAGCTTCACACTTGCTTTCTCCAAAATTGTCCATTATACTTCAAAAGATAAGGAATACAAAACATAGAAATATCATTAAGTTTTGAATAGTTTAACTAGAAATATATAAACTTGTTATAAATTTATTTAAAAAAAAACTATTTAAACTTGTTGCATTTGAATTCTATTATATATGTAATGGAAAAACTATTATACTAGAACAGATGTAATGCATCTTCCAAAGAATATAAAATAATTACAGTACCTTAATAAATCAAATTTAATAAGACTAAATAAGTCTAGTAAAAAAGAGAGTAGAACCTTGTCTTTCAAAAATTCTTCAACTGCTACGAAGTTGATCTTAATAACAATGGCCCTTTTGGTTTCTTAGGAATAGAATAGAAAGCAATATTCTTATGAATCTACAATATATAATTAGTTAGAAAGATAAATGCAGATCTTTGATTTATTATTCATAATCTTTTATAAAAGGAATGAGATGATGGACTGTTTTTTGGCAGTTAAATAATTGGTAAGATGAATTCCCGCCACATTAATTTTCTTTTACTTTTCTTACACTTATTTTATGGAGATCATTTTACTAGTTATGACATCATGGTGGGGCCTGCATGTTGTATTGAGTGAGAGAAAAGTGCAAGTAAGGTGAAACTAGACTGACACCGTTAGCAGTAAACTTTTTGTTATTTTATTTATATGAAATTGCATTACTATTTTTAGTTGTTTACTCACCTATTTAATCTCAGCCTTGAATTGATTGAGTAGACACATGGCATAAATCAGTAAGTGTATTGAGCAATGATGGATAAATTATCACTGGAGGGGATCTCCAACCTGGGTGGGGGTGGGGTATGGGTTTAAGAAAATTGACTAGTCACAACGTTTCTGTAACGACACGGCCGGTGGTTTTAAGAATTAACGCCCCAATCCCCTATTAACTACTTTCCCCGTATTTGTTTCTGCTATTATGAGTTGCCGGGAGGAATTTTTGGGAGTTTCGGAGAGTTTTGGGACACTCAGTCCCTAAATGAGAGCTTAAGATTTGGAAATTTGACCGTAGTCAGAACAGTGTGAAGACGGCCTCGGAATGGAATTCCGATGGTTCCGTTAGCTCCGGGTGATTTCGGGTTTAAGAGCGTGTTCGGATTGTGTTTTGAAGGTCCGTAGCTAATTTAGGCTTGAATTGCCGAAAGTTAAATTTTTTAAGTTTCCGGTTCGATAGTGAGATTTTGATCCAAGGGTCGGAATAGAATTCCGGAAGTTGGAGTAGCTCCGTAGCGTTGAATATGACGTGTGTGCAAAATTTTAGGTCATTCGGACGAGGTTTGATAGACTTTTTGATCGAAAGAGTATTTTTAGAGTTCTGGAGTTCTTAGGCTTGAATCCATGGTTGATTCGTCATTTCGATGTTGTTTTAGGTGTTTTAAGGATTGGTGTAAGTTTGGACAATGGTATTAGACTTGTTTGTGTTTTTGGTTGAGGTCCCGGGGGGCCTCGGGATGGTTTCGGAAGGTTGTCGGAAGAGTTGGGAGTTATTTGAGCAGCTTCAGCTGCTGGTTTTCTGTCATAACCGCACCTGCGGTAGGGTCCCGCAGATGCGTAGCCGCAGAAGCGGCATTGTCATCGCAGAAGCGGAAAAAGGAGAAGCCAGCAGGGACCGCAGAAGCGGGAGCTTCACCGCAGAAGCGGCCCCGCATCTGCGTAAGGATAACCGCAGGTGCAGAAGCTGGGCTTTAAGTGAATCTCGCAGATGCGACCATGTCCTCGCACAGATGCGGTTTAGCTGGGCAGAAACATATAAGTTCTTGCCTTCGCGAATTTTAGCCATTTTTCACCTCTTTTCAAACGGGAAGAAGCCTTGGGGAGCATTTTCAAGGGAGATTTTTAGAGGAATTCATTGGGGGAAGGTCTTTGGTCCCTAAACTCGTTATTGGGGTGATTTTTATCATTATAAACATGAAATTTGAGGGAAAATCAGTGGTAAATTGAAGGTTAGAGCTTGATTAATTAGAGACCTTTGAGTGATGATTTGAGGGATCATTTGAGGTCCGATTTTGGTACTTTTGGTATGACTGAACTCGTGAGAGCGTGAGGTTTCTGGAAATACAAATTTTACCCGATTCCGAGACGTGGGCCCGAGGGGCATTTTGGTCATTTTTACCTAATTTTGCGTATTAGCTTAGAATTTCTTGTAGAATCAGTTACTTGAAGTGTTATTTACATTATGCAATTGAATTGAATAGATTTGGGCCACTTGGAGTCGAGTACTCGTGGCAAGAACGTGGTTTCGGGTTGATTTGGAGCCGGTTCGAGGTAAGTGGCTTGTCTAACCTTGTGTGGGGGAAACTCCCCTTAGGATTTGATATTATTGATGTTTGAGATACCTTGTACGTAAGGTGACGAGTGCTTACTTGTGCTAATTGTTGAAAAATCCGATTTCCATTAAGTACTTAGAATTGTGCTTTCCTTTCCTGTTTATACTACTTGCAAATTAAGCCTGTTGTTAGCTTAGGGAAGCATGTCTAATTGATTTAACTGCTTATTTGTTCTACTGCCCTATCTGGATTATGTGCAGCATGCTAGGTTAGAGATACCTGCTTTACCTCGGTGTGAAATTTGATTGAATTGAGTATTTTTCTTGTTGCTGCTGTGTAAATACTTTGGGACTACGGGACAGTATCCCGGGAGATCCCCCTGTATGTTTACTTTGGGACTACGGATTTGTATTCTGGTAGATTTCCCTGCACTTCTATATTGGAACTACGGGATTGCACCCGGTAGATTCCCCAGTATTGGGTATTTATATTTGGGACTACGGATGTAGTATTCCGGTAGATCCCCGCGCATTTATGAGTTTGACTACGGGACTGCACCCGGGAGATCCACTGGATATTTATATTTGGGGACTACAGGACGGTATCCTGGGAGATCCCCCGGTTGTTATCTCTGCGTTGAGCTGTATTTATTTTTTCGTGATTACTTTGTTTCTGTTAAGGTTGTTGTTGTTCTTCCATCCTGTGTTACTTTTTACTGTTGCACTCAAGTATACTGTCTTATTCTGCACTGTTATTATATCTTGTATTTCCTTTAACCTCAGTAGGGCCCTGACCTTCCTTGTCACTATTCGACCGAGGTTAGGCTTGGCACTTATTAAGTACCGCTGTGGTGTACTCATGCCCTTCCTGCGCATGTTTTTCATGTGCAGATCCAGGTTCTTCGACTCAGTCCTACCATCCTTGAGGCGGAGTGATCCATTAGAGTCTTCGAGGTATGTCTGCCGCGTCCGCAGACCGAGGAGTCTCTTTCCATCCTGGCTCATAGTATTAGGCCTTCTGTATTTACTTTTGTTTAGACACTCTAAAGTTAGAACACTGTAGTTATCCATAGCTTGTGATTTCATGAGATTCCGGGTTTTGGGAAAATGTAGTTCATTGTTAGAGTTTGATTTTTATTATTTCTGCAGTTTGGATAGTTTATTTCTGTTATTTCTTTTTCCGCAAATTGTTAGGCTTACCTAGTCGTAGAGACTAGGTGCCGTCACGACAGTTCACGGAGGGCGAACTTGGGTCGTGACAAGTTGGTATCAGAGCTCTAGGTTCATAGGAGTCATGAATCACAAGCCGATTTATTAGAGTCTCGCTGATCGGTACGGAGACGTCTGTACTTATCTACGAGACGCTATGTAACTGTTAGGAAAATTTCCACTTCATTTGATTCCCTCGTCGTGCGAGATTTTTTGTTATCACAATTCTAAACTTCTGTCTTTTATTCTCTCACAGATGGTGAGGACACGTGCTACCCGAGATGATCAGGCACCCGCGCCCCCTACTGGAGCCGTCAGAGGTCGGGGCCGGGGTAGAGGCCGAGGACGCGCTCGTGGTGCAGCCAGAGCACCCGCGCGAGCTGCCACCGAGGTGCCACCGACAGTTCCAGCCGGAGTCTAGACACCTGTTACGTCTGCTACTACTACTCCAGCACTCCAGGAGACTCTGGCGCAGTTTATGACTATGTACACCACTCTAGCTCAGGCAGGGTTGCTTCCCTTTGCTGCAGCTACATCCCAGGCCGGGGGAGGAGCACAGACTCCCGTCGCTCGCACTCCTGAGCAGCGAGTGCATGTTGATCAGGTTCCAGAGATTATCCCTCCACAGCCGGTAGCCCCAGCTCAGCCCGAGGAGAGGGCAGTAGCTTCAGAGGAGGAGCAGAAGAGGCTTGAGAGGTTCAAGAAGTATCAGCCTCCTACATTCGGCGGACTAGCCTCAGATGATTCTCCTGGATTTCTAGAGGAGTGCTACCGTATCCTCCGTACCATGGGTATATCAAGATCGAGCAAGGTTTTCTTCATTACCTTCCAGTTTCGAGGAGCCGCCTATTAGTGGTGGCGTGCTTATGAGTTAGACAGTCCGGATGAGGCAGCTTCCCTGACTTGGGCAGTTTTCAGATATGTTCAAGAGAGAGTATGTTCCCCAGAGCCTCAGGGACACTTGGCATGCATAGTTTGAGAACTTGCGCCAGGGTACTATGACTGTCTCGGAGTATGCTGTCCGTTACACTGACTTGGCTAGACATGCACTAGCTTTGGTTTCTACGGTTCGCGAGAAGGTTCGCCGGTTTATTGAGGGGCTTATTCCCAGCCCCAGATCTAGCATGGCTCATGAGTTGGAGATGGATATTTCTTATCATCAGGTGGTGAGCATTGCTAGGAGGATTGAGGGTATGCATGCTAGGGATAGAGAGGAGAGGGAGGCCAAGAGGTCTCGAGAGTCGGGCCATTATTCTGGTGCCCGTGCCCCAGCTGCAGGTCGTCATGGTAGGGGTTATATGAGTCGCCCTATTCATTCAGCTCTTCCAGAAGCCAGTGGTATTCCAGCTCCACCTAGGCCTCACGAGCCTTATTATGCACCTCTACTATCTAGTGCGCCTCCTGCGCGGGGTGCTTCCAGTGGTCAGTTCAGCAGACCTGGCCCGAGCCAGTCACAGCCGCCACATCCTCCCAGAGCTTGTTTTGAGTGTGGTGACACACTCCATATGGTGAGGGATTGCCCCAGACTTAGGAGGGGTGCACCTCCACAGACTTCTCAGCCACAGCATGCCCCGCAGAGTTCTCAGGCTATGATCACAGCACCAGTTGCTACCCCACCTGCCCAGCCAGCTAGAGGTGGAGGTCGGGGAGGTAGAGGTCGCCCTCGAGGGGGAGGCCAGGCCAGATACTATGCCCTTCCTGCCCATACTGAGGTTGTCGCCTCCGATTCTATCATCACAGGTACTATTTTGGTCTGTCACAGAGATGCATCGGTTCTGTTCGATCCAGGCTCCATTTATTCTTATGTGTCTTCTTATTTTGCTCTGCATTTGGGTGTATCTCGGGATTCTTTGAGTTCCCCTGTTTATGTTTCTACTCCTGTGGGAGGTTCTCTTGTTGTGGACCGCGTTTATCGGTCGTGTTTGATTGCTCTTAGTGGTTTTGAGACCAGAGCCGATTTGTTATTGCTCAGCATGGTAGACTTTGATGTTATTCTGGGCATGGACTGGTTGTCGCCCCATTATGCTATTCTTGATTGTCACGCCAAAACCGTGACGCTGGCTATGCCAGATGTACCGCGTGTTGAGTGGAGGGGTACCTTAGATCATACTTCCAATAGAGTTATTTCATTCCTTAAGGCTCAGCGTATGGTTGAGAAGGGGTGTGACGCGTATCTAGCTTATGTGAGAGATGTCAGTATTGATACCCCTACAGTTGATTCAGTCCTAGTAGTGCGGGATTTCTCTGATGCGTTTCTAGCTGACCTTCCGGGCATGCCGCCCAATAGAGATGTTGATTTTGGCAATGATCTGTTGCCGGGCACTTAGCCCATTTCTATTCCTCCGTACCATATGGCTCCTCCTAAGGTGAAGGAGTTGAAGGAGCAGTTACAGGAATTGCTTGATAAGGGTTTCATTCGGCCCAGTGTATCACCTTGGGGTGCTCCTGTCTTATTTGTGAAGAAGAAGGATGGTTCTACGCATATGTGTATTGATTATCACCAGCTGAACAAGGTTACAGTGAAGAACCGGTATCCCTTGCCTCGTATTGATGACCTGTTTGATCAGTTACAGGGTGCTCATGTGTTTTCTAAGATTGATGATAGGCTATAATTGCATATTTTAGTCGCTTATTACACTCGAATTTACTGCACTTTAGTTGAGTTTGCGCTTTAATCGCTAGCATTTTGCGCTAATGGTGTGTTTTATGCCTTGTAGGTGTGATTCCGAGCTATATAGATGTTATGGAATGAATTTAAGTGATTTGAAGCTTTGAAGTCTGAGTAAAAGCTCAAGGAATTAAGCCGGGATCGTGTTCGGGGGTCAAATTTGATAATTAAGTACGAACAAAGACTTGAGGAGGCATATTGCGCACTGTCTAGTAAAATAGACATAACTTTTTGCTTAGAACTCCATTTAGGCTCCACAATATATGGTTGAAAATCTAACTCAAAGGGCTACAACTTTCATGTTTTACGTTTTTCCAAATTCCAAATGGAACAGGGTGAAAAACTGCGTTTCCACCGCAACCGCGGCAGAACCGCGGTAGAAGATGGTCGCGGACAACTGAAGAATCAGAGGGCATGTTTGGCCGCGGTACCACCGCGATCGCGGCAAAACCGCGGCAGGAGGCGGAAATTTCAGGGACTTATGTGCAAAACACGGGATTTTAAGCCCTAAACCCTATATTAAACCAAGGAAGCCGGCCAAGAAAGAAAAGGGGGACATATTTTGGACATAGATTGGACCTAAGGAGGCAAGAACACATTGGGAGCAAGGCGGAGAATTCTTCTACGAGTTTTTCCTTCCTCTTCCTATTTTTCATTGTTGGTTATGACTTTTAGTATTGTAGTTTTACATACTATTATGAATAGCTAATTTTGTTATCTAGAGTTTTGATAGAACCTTTTGTAGGATAAATTCTTGTTATGTTTTTATATAATTGAGCCATAGCTTTTCTCTATTTGTTCAACTACGTTTATATTCTGGTTGATTGAAGAGCTCTCAATTAGCTGTGCCTATTTAGTATGCATAACTCAGGAGAGAGTGCATATTTAGGTAATTGTTGAACAACACCACTCCCAGAGTATATGCGGGATCAATAACCGAGGGTTTAAAGGTGGGATTAGGGATAACAAAGCCTTGGGTGCGATCTGAAGTGAGCTGTATTAAAATCCAGGTAGTGTAGCTTGGGAGAGTGCGTCTAGTAAATTATCGTAATTACTCGGGAGAGATTTACGGTAATAAGAGTGCTCATGATCGGTAGAGAATACTTAGGCGAAATTATAGAAGACATAGCGGGAAGGATTCCGACAATAGGGGAAATCATAACTCTAGACCTCCTTAATCTTTTCTCTAGCCCTCAGTATCGTTAGTTGTTAATTTACTATTTTAATTTGTTAGTTAATTAGTTAAACACAAGAATCTTAATATCTATAAGGTTAGGAATTGCTCAAGCTTGTCTTCTTAGTGATAGTGAACAACTGTAGCTAAACCTTAGTTCTCTGTGGGATTCGACTCCGGACTTGTAAACCGGATTATATTTGCAGCGACCGCTTAGTCCTTTTTATAAGGCATAGTTGGGCGTGATCAAATTTTGGCGCCGCTGCCGGGGAACTAACGGTGTAGTTGTAGGTGTACATATTGCTAGGTTTCAAGTTTGAACTTTTATTTTATTATTTGATTTTTTTTATTTTTTTATTATTTTAGTTTTATTTGTTTATTTGAGAAACATGACATCATGGAATTATGAGAATTTTGTTGTTGGTAATTCTACTTTTGATCCTCCTTATGCATATTGTGAAGGAAACCACCCAGGGCAAAATTATCAAAATATTCCTGAGAGCGAGTTTTGTGCACCAACTCAATCTTATGTGTGGAATGTGTGTGATATGTGTGGTGGTCAAGATGGTCACTTTCACGGTTGTGCTTATATTTCTTACCTTCCCCCAACCCCTTACTTTGATGGTTCTTCTTTTTCTGGTGAAGTTAATAGGAACAAAGAACCTAGGGAAGCTGACCTAAAGAAGCTCGAAGATATGTTAAAGTGCATTTTGGAACAACAGAGTTAATTACTACTGTGGATAGAAAGGCAGGAGGAAACTATTCACAACTTGAAAGTTCACATGAGTCAACTGGTTGAAGTTTTTAATGCTCAACAAGCCAATATTGTGAATAGTATCCAAGAAGAGCGTGAATTAGATACAAAAATTGATGAGCTAGAGGAGGAGGCTAGAGTAGAACACCAACAATCAATCACATTAGATTTTGAGGATGTCGATGTTGTAGAAGAGATACTAGAGTCAACTAAGGATATTGAGGATACATATTTAGTTGACTCTATTGTCATTAGTGTTGAGAATGTAGATAGTCCCAATGTTCATGTAGTTGAGCGCATTGGTCCTCACTCCAAGCATTTTTCCACATTGTGTTTAGATGATGATATGGAAATAGAGTCGTCCGAGCCATTTGAGGAGTCAAGGAATGAGGAACAAAGTGCTTACATTCTGGAATTCTTCTTGCCAGAAAATCGGGATTACACACCTCATCTAAAGGCCAAGAAGTGCAGAATACTACATTATTTTATTGGGCCAGTCAGATTCGTTCCACCACCCCAGGAGCATGATCATAGAGCAGAATCAAAACTTGGGGTCCGATTCATAAGTTCAAAGTGGAGGCAGAAAATGATTCACGTCGTGCCGCGACGTTAAATCAAGCGCTTGTTGGGAGGCAACCCAGCTTTATTGCTTTCTTTTATTTATTTATTTTTATTTTTTTAATTGTATTATTTTTGTAGTGTCAATTTTTTTATTTTCTAGGAGCATGGAAAGCAAAGGTATTGGAAGGATGCACCAACAAATGAAATGGTTGGAACTAAGTGTGAGGTACCCGCACGAAGGACCAAGCTGGGAGAAGTCTGAGTACCCCATGAGCAGCTAGTGCTTCGGCCTTTGGCCTACCAGGGAGTTTCTTTTACCTTCTTGTATGTATGGATGTGCATTGGGAATAATGCACAATTTTAAGTGTGGGGTGAGGAGATTGTCTGGGTGGTTTTTCATGCTACTTTAGCTGTTTTTTTTTTTTAAAGATTGGACTTTTCCTGATGACGGATCTTCTAGACAGTTTTCTTGAGGGAAGTAAGTCTAAAGAAAATACCAAAAAGATTTTTTGTTTTGTTAGGTAGTGTAGCAATTACCACTTGGTTTTTCTTTAAACCACGGTTCTTTTCCAAGGTTTTTATTTGAACCGGGTATAGTTAGTTTTTTTTTTTTGGGAATAGGAGCCATTGTGTTTTGTTTTGAAATGAAGCAATATCTCTTGACTTTGTTATGCCTTGAGAATAGTGAGTACTTTGGCTGTGACGCTTAGGCTCAGTTTTTGACTCTTGTATAAGTACCTTAAATTGTATGATCTTAAATTTGCTTAACTGCTCTGACTAGGGTGTCTTGATGAATCCAATCCTGAGTGAGTTATGTGCCATGTGTGTGTAAGGTTTTGTGTTATTCTGTGCATTGCATTTGATGCCTAGAACTTGCCCCGTGTGTTTGCAAAGCGAAATAGTAGTGTTGTTCAGTCTTGGAAGTGATATAGGCGTTTTCTTGTTGAGCCAGATATGTATATTTTACCCACCTAATTATTATGTATCTTAGTTAACCTCTTTGAGCCTATAATCCTGTTTCTTGGCAACCATATTACAAGCCTTATCCATTTGTTGGAATTAACCATCTATTTGAACCATTGTAACCTCTCATGAGCACTTGAATTATTTATGAACTTTGTAAAAGTTAAAGTGTGGGGTGGTTGGTTTGGCTTTTGAGTGGAACTAATGAAATAAGGAGAAAGGTGCACTGTTTTGAAAAAGGAAGAGCCACTTGAATTGAAAAAAAAAATATAGTTGGATTGTTGGAAAAAAAAATTCTTGATAAGTGGTGGCTCTTGACGTAAGTGTGCTTAAAGAAGTATGGGGTAATATAAATTGATGTGAAGGTGGAGTTTTGGTTTGACATAAGTATGGGGTTTAAATGTTAAAATGTATGTATTAAAGTGCTTAGGGAGGTGTAGTCACTCTTATATCTAAATGTATCCTACCCGTCCCGTGGCCTACATTACAACCAAATAAAGTCCTAATTGATCCAAGATTGAATGAGCTCGATTAGTGGAGTAGTACACTACGGGCAAGCTTATGGTGCATCTTTTGTGGCATATGAATGTTATTTCTGAGAGTGAGTGAATTCTTTCTATCTTGAGTTCCTAAGTGTTCTTAAATTTTATTGTGTGGAACTACTCTCTTGTTGTGTGAGGGCACTTGATTCATGAAGGAAAGGTAATGTGAGTGACCTCTATATTAGAGTAAGTGGGTGAGTTGTGAATAACGTGTGGTACTTGTGAGTCAAATCTTGAGGTGAAGATGTTACGCTTTTGTGCTTAGTCTATTTTAAATACTCTTGGTGTGATGAGTTAGGAGAATTGTTTAAAAAGGTCGTGTCTATAAAAAAAGTGTAGTTTGATTGCTCGAGGACGAGCAATGGTTTGATAAGGGTTTCATTCGGCCCAGTGTATCACCTTGGGGTGCTCCTGTCTTATTTGTGAAGAAGAAGGATGGTTCTACGCGTATGTGTATTGATTATCACCAGCTGAACACGGTTACAGTGAAGAACCGGTATCCCTTGCCTCGTATTGATGACCTGTTTGATTAGTTACAGGGTGCTCATGTGTTTTCTAAGATTGACTTGCGTTCAGGCTATCATCAGTTGAAGATTCGGGAGCCAGATATCCCGAAGACTGCCTTCAAGACTCGGTATGGTCATTACGAGTTTCTTGTTATGTCATTTGGGCTGACCAATGCCCCAGCAGCTTTCATGCATTTGATGCACAGTGTATTCCGGCCATCTCTCGACGCATTCGTTATTGTCTTTATTGATGACATTCTGGTATATTCCCAAAGTCGGGAAGATCATGAGCAGCACCTGAGTACAGTGCTTCAGACTTTGAGGGAGAAGAAATTATATGCCAAGTTCTCGAAATGTGAGTTTTGGTTGGATTCCGCGGCATTCTTGGGTCACCTGGTTTTGAGTGAGGGTATTCAGGTGGATCCGAAGAAAGTGGAGGCAGTGCAGAGTTGGCCCAGGCCATCCTCAGCTACAGAGATCCGCAGTTTTCTTGGCTTTGCGGGTTATTACCGTCGATTTGTTCAGGGGTTTTCATCTATTGCACCACCTATGACCAGGCTGACCCAGAAGGGTGCTCCATTCCAGTGGACGGAAGAGTGCGAGGAGAGCTTCCCGAAGCTCAAGACAGCTTTGACTACAGCCCCAGTTTTGATATTGCCTACCGGTTCGAGGTCTTATACTTCTATTGTGATGCCTCGAGGGTTGGCATTGGAGCGGTATTGATGCAGGACGGTAGGGTGATTGCCTACGCGTCCAGACAGTTGAAGATACATGAGAAGAATTATCATGTCCATGATCTTGAGTTAGCTGCTATTGTTCACGCCTTGAAGATCTGGCGTCATTATTTGTACGGTGTGTCTTGCGAGATTTATACTGATCACCGGAGTTTGCAGCATCTGTTCAAGCAGAAGGACCTTAATTTGCGCCAGAGGAGGTGGTTAGAGCTGCTGAAGGACTATGATATCACTATTTTGTATCACCTGGGCAGGGCCAATGTGGTGGCCGATGCTTTGAGCCGCCGGGCAGAGAGTTTGGGGAGTTTGGCTTATTTACCAGCAGCAGAGAGGCCCATGGCGATGGATGTTCAGGCCTTAGCTAGCAAGTTTGTGAGATTGGATCTTTCGGAGCCCAGTCGGGTTCTAGCTTGCGTGGTCTCTCGGTCTTCCTTGTTTGATTGTATCCGGGAGCGTCAGTTTGATGACCCTCATTTGCTTGTCCTCAAGGACAAGGTTTTGCATGGAGATGCCAGAAATGTGACTATGGGTTAGGACGGGGTATTGAGGATGCAGGGTCGGATTTGTGTTCCTAATGTTGATGGGCTTCGGGAGTCGATTCTAGAGGAGGCCCATAGTTCGCGGTATTCCATTCATCCGGGTGCCACGAAGATGTATCAGGATTTGAGACAGCACTATTAGTGGAGGCGGATGAAGAAGGATATAGTTGGGTTTGTAGCTCGGTGTTAATTGTCAGCAGGTGAAGTATGAGCACCAGAGACCGGGTGGATTGCTTCAGCAGATAGAGATTCCGGAGTGGATCACCATGGACTTCGTATTTGGGCTCCCACGGACTTTGAGGAAGTTCGATGCCATTTGGGTTATTGTGGATCAGCTGACCAAGTCCGCGCATTTCATTCCTGTGTGTACTACCTATTCTTCGGAGCGGTTGGCGGAGAGTTACATCCGGGAGATTGTCCGTCTGCATGGTATTCCAGTTTCCATCATTTCAAACAGAGGCACTCAGTTCACATCACGGTTCTGGAGAGCCATACAGCATGAGTTAGGTACTCGGGTGGAGTTGAGCACAGCATTTCACCCTCAGACGGACGGACAGTCCGAGCGCACTATTCAGATTCTTAAGGATATGCTCAGTGCGTGTGTGATTGAGTTTGGAGGGTCTTGGGATCAGTTCTTGCCATTGGCAGAGTTTGTCTACAACAACAGCTATCAGTCCAGCATTCAGATGGCGCCGTATGAGGCTTTATATGGTAGGCGGTGTAGATCCCCGGTGGGTTGGTTTGAGCCGGGTGAGGCAAGATTATTGGGCACAGCCCTGGTTCAGGATGCTTTGGAGAAGGTCAAGGTGATTCAGGACAGACTCCATACAGCCCAGTCCAGACAGAAGAGTTATGCGGACCGGAAGGTTCGTGATGTTTCTTACATGGTCGGAGAGCGGGTTCTGCTTCGGGTTTCGCCTATGAAGGGCGTTATGAGATTTGGGAAGAAAGGGAAGTTTAGTCCGAGGTTTATTGGCCCTTTTAAGATATTGTGGCGTGTTGGGGAGGTTGCTTATGAGCTTGCCTTACCTCCCAGCTTGGCAGGGTTTTATCCGGTATTTCGTGTTTCGATGCTCCGGAAGTATCACGGTGATCCATCGCACGTGTTGGATTTCAGTTTGGTTCAGTTGGACAAGGATCTCTCTTATGTTGAGGAGCCAGTGGCGATATTGGACAGGTAGATTCGAAAGCTGAGGTCAAAGAGCATTGCATCAGTAAAGGTTCAGTGGCGAGGTCAGCCGGTCGAGGAGGCGACCTGGGAGACCGAGCAGGATATGCGCAGCCGTTACCCTCATATTTTCACTACTTCAGGTATGTCTCTATGCTCGTTCGAGGACGAACAAATGTTTAAGTGTGGGAGGATGTAACGACCCGGCCGGTCGTTTTAAGAATTAATGCCTCGATCCCCTATTAACTGCTTTCCTCGTGTTTGTTTCTGCTATTGTGAGTTGCCGGGAGGAATTTTTGGGAGTTTCGGTGAGTTTTGGCACACTTAGTCCCTAAATGAGAGCATAAGTTTTGGAAATTTGACCGCAGTCAGAATAGTGTGAAGACGGCCTCAGAATGGAATTCCGATGGTTCCGTTAGCTCCGTTGGGTGATTTCGGGTTTAGGAGCATGTTCGGATCGTGTTTTGGAGGTCCGTAGCTAATTTAGGCTTGAATTGCCGAAAGTTAAATTTTTGAAGTTTCCGGTTCGATAGTGAGATTTTGATCCAAGGGTCGGAATGGAATTTCGGAAGTTGGAGTAGCTCTGTAGCATTGAATGAGACGTGTGTGCAAAATTTAAGGTCATTCAGACGAGGTTTGATAGACTTTTTGATCGAAAGCGTATTTTTAGAGTTTTGGAGTTCTTAGGCTTGAATCCGTGGTTGATTCGTCGTTTTGAAGTTGTTTTAGGTGTTTTAAGGATTTGTATAAGTTTGGACAATGGTATTAGACTTGTTTGTGTTTTTGGTTGAGGTCCCGGGGGGCCTCGGGATGATTTCGAAAGGTTGTCGGAAGAGTTGGGAGTTATTTGAGCAGCTTCAGCTGCTGGTTTTCTATCATAACCGCACCTGCGGTTGGGTCCCGTAGGTGCGTAGCCGCAGAAGCGGCATTGTCATCGCAGAAGCAGAAAAAGGAGAAGCCAGCAGGGACCGCAGAAGCGGGAGCTTCACCGCAGAAGCGGCCCCGCATCTGCGTAAGGTTAACCGCAGGTGAGGAAGCTGGGCTTTAAGTGAATCTCGCAGATGCGACCATGTCCTCGCAGAAGCGGGACCGCAGATGCGGTCCCAGGGCCACAGATGCGGTTTAGCTGGGCAGAAACATATAAGTTCTTGCCTTCGCAAATTTTGGCCAATTTTCACCTCTTTTCAAACGGGGAAAAGCCTTGGGGAGAATTTTCAAGGGAGATTTTTAGAGGAATTCATTAGGGTAAGGTCTTTGGTCCCTAAACTCGTTATTGGGGTGATTTTTATCATTATAAACATGAAATTTGAGGGAAAATCAGTGGTAAATTGAAGGTTAGGGCTTGATTAATTAGAGACATTTGAGTGATGATTTGAGGGACCATTTGAGATCCGATTTTGGTACTTTTGGTATGACTGAACTCGTGCGAGTGTGAGGTTTCTGGAAATGTAAATTTTACCCGATTCCGAGACGTGGGCCCGAGGGGCGTTTTGGTCATTTTTACCTAATTTTGCGTATTAGCTTAGAATTTCTTGTAGAATCAGTTACTTGAAGTGTTATTTACATTATGCAATTGAATTGAATAGATTTGGGTCATTTGGAGTCGAATACTCGTGGCTAGAACGTGGTTTCGGGTTGATTTGGAGCCGGTTCGAGGTAAGTGGCTTGTCTAACCTTGTGTGGGGGAAACTCCCCTTAGGATTTGATATTATTGATATTTGAGATGCCTTGTACGTAAGGTGACGAGTGTGTACTTGTGCTAATTGTTGAAAAATCCGGTTTCCATTACGTACTTAGAATTGTGTTTTCCTTTCCTGTTTATACTACTTGCAAATTAAGCCTGTTGTAAGAATCCCCCTATCGTGCTAATAAGGTGCCTTTTCTTATCCTGAAAGCAAGCCCTCAGTCTTCGATCGATCATTCTCTGCTTCATAGAGGAGGGGGTTCCCAGCGAAGCATGTCTAATTGATTTAACTGCTTATTTGTTCTACTGCCCTATCTGGATTATGTGCAGCATGCTAGTTTAGAAATACATGCTTTACCTCGGTGTGAAATTTGATTGAATTGAGTATTCTTCTTGTTGCTGCTGTGTATTTACTTTGGGACTATGGGATGGTATCCCGGGAGATCCCCCTGTATGTTTACTTTGGGACTACGGATTTGTATTCCGGGAGATCCCCCTGCACTTTTACATTAGAACTACGGGATTGCACCTGGTAGATTCCCCCAGTATTGAGTATTTATATTTGGGACTACGGATTTGATACTCCGGTAGATCCCCGTGCATTTATGAGTTGGACTACGGGACTGCACCCGGGAGATCCACAGATATTTATATTTGGGGACTACAGGACGGTATCCTGGGAGATCCCCCGGTTGTTATCTCTGCGTTGAGCTGTATTTATTTTTTCGTGATTACTTTGTTTCTGTTAAGGTTGTTGTTGTTCTTCCATCCTGTGTTACTTTTTACTGTTGCACTCAAGTATACTGTCTTATTCTGCACTGTTATTATATCTTGTATTTCCTTTAACCTCAGTAGGGCCCTGACCTTCCTCGTCACTACCCGATCGAGGTTAGGCTTGGCACTTACTGAGTACCGCTGTGGTGTACTCATGCCCTTCCTGCGCATGTTTTTCATGTGCAGATCCAGGTTCTTCGACTCAGTCCTACCATCCTTGAGGCGGAGTGATCCATCGGAGACTTCGAGGTATGTCTGCCGCATCCGCAGACCGATGAGTCCCTTTCCATTCTGGCTCATAGTATTAGGCCTTCTGTATTTACTTTTGTTTAGACACTCTGGAGTTAGAACACTGTAGTTATTCCATAGCTTGTGATTTCATGAGATTCCGGGTTTTGGGAAAATGTAGTTCATTGTAAGAGTTTGATTTGTATTATTTCTGCCATTTGGATAGTTTATTTCTGTTATTTTTTTTTCAGCAAATTGTTAGGCTTACCTAGTCGTAGAGACTAGGTGCCGTCACGACAGCTCACGGAGGACGAACTTGGGTCGTGACAGTTTCTCAATTAAACCAACTACACGTTAACCACCAAGAAGAAAAGACAACTAATTAATAGGTGAGAATTTCCTTGCATTGTAAACCAAAACGGATAGTGAGGAAGGAAAAAAATTGAGTGTTTTGTATTTGTATAATTTAGTCTACAAAATACATCATCCTAACTAGAATTTGCAGAAGTGTTAGAATTATCTTCAATTGATGTCTATCAACTTAACTATATATTTTTATTTTACCGAATGGGCTTAAACAAACAAAGTTAGCATATTTTAAGATTCATAGCTTATTTGTGTAAGAACCCGACCATCCGATTTGAGCCTTTGAAAGTGATTATATGTCGATATGTCTGTTTATGATCAATTTAATAATGAGAAGATCTCACTTTATACCTATTAAGCTCGAACTATTTATCTTATAATACCCATGCCCAAACTATTTAGAGAAATTTTTATAATGCACTATCTTTTAGTAGTAATTAACCATCTATAGATACCATTTGCTATATTACGGAGTATAGATACCTTTTATGTGGTTATAAGATGTATTTGATGTATTTAAGCTATTGTATTCATGAATACAGTAGCAAAAATAGGCGTGAATCAGGGAAGTCCAGCTAATCAGTTGTTGTATTCGAGTGTATTCGACTGTATTCATGGAGTGAAATATGGGATTACAGCTGGACATATTATTGTATTCGACTGTATTCACGGTGTGAAATTGGGGATTACACTGTTTTTAAAACGGAAAGTGAATCAATTAACATAATATACTCCTAATATAACTCAACAAACTTAGTTATAACACACAAATTTTGTATTTTTCAGTTATAAAAAAGACTCTCAACCGCAAAATATAATAAAATAGATAGAATACAGAGGGATACATTGAAATACAATGAGGAAAAAAGAAACTGAATACAATGAAATACATGGAATACAATGAGATACATTGAATTACAATAAAAAAAAAAGATAGTGAATACAATGAAATACATAGAAATACAGCGAGATACATTGAAATGCTCTTAAAAAAAAGGTAACAGAATCTTCAAGTTGCTCAACCGCAAACTTCAGACGACCTATTTTAGTCGACAATTTTCCGACGACCCATCGGATTCCGATCATGATTCCATAAACTGAGGTATTTTACTTATGGCATCTACAGTACCGGCGAAGTCAAATAATCCACTACACAACTTTGAATTTTCTCACTAGAAATGGAATAATCGTCTTCATCAACGTTGCTGCTCATCCAAGCTGTCGACGGCGGCGGCATGATTCGCCGCTAAATAGTCTCAGTTTCGATGTGTGAATCCTTCGCGTGGTTCGTTAGTCATAAAGGAGTGATTTTGCCGTGATTGCTCGCCGGTCACTGATCCGTGATCTTGTTTCATCGGCACTAGGATATGACTCTTTAATGGGATGGGGGAAGAGAAGGAGATGTATCAAAGTAGAGAGAGAAAGAAACTAGTGTAACTGATTAGCGTATTTAGTGGCTTAAGGCTAGGAGGTAACCTAAATTAAAAATTTTGCTATAAATCTTAAAAGATATCTATAGAATATAATTTTTTTAAATGGTATTTATTTAAAATAAATAAGGTGTTAACCTTTGCTATAGGAGGTAAAAATTCCAACTATTTACTACTCCTACCCATGCGGCCCAATTTATTTACCCGCCCCACATATTTCACCCGGCCCAAGCTACCCACTGTCTTTAATGCCTTATCTTCATTCTTTACACTAGAGTAAAGAATCCAGCCCACTTATTTCACCCGGCCCAAGCTACCCACCGTCTTTAACGCTTGTCTTCGTCCTTTAACAGTTAACACTAGACTAGAGAACAGTTTCCAAATCTCCATAGCTAAACAATGAGAACCCATATTTCACCTAGATTCGAATTTTTAATTTTTTCTTCCGATTCCGTTTTATCTCTTCGTCTAGTAGTAATTTTTGGGTGAAATTTTTGCTTCTGAAAGTACATTTTAGTGAAAATGGGTTTTCAAAATCATAGAATTTTTGTGTTTTTCTTTGTATTTTTGTGAATCAATGTCTATGGGTTGTTATTTTCTCTATGGGTCGGAAGCATTGTGCGCATAGATGGTGGCGCTGTGGACAACATCATTCTTCAACACAAGTAGCTGCTGAAACCGTTGCCTCAGCCATGTCCGGTCCTAGTTTTTCCTTATTTTCTGATTCTCAGTCTGTGTTTAGTCGTAACCCTAGCAGTAGTTATGTTGAAAACACAACTGAAAATGTAGAATTAGAGGGTGGAAAAGGCAACAATATTAATGCTTCGTCAGTCGATGAAACTCCCTACCAGTTATTACCCGACACAAATTTCGAACCAGTCATAGGAGGTGTTCCTGTGACTGATAAGGGAAAAGGTAAAATTGTTGAGGATTCTGAGTTAGGGGGAAGCCGACGTGAATCCGTGCCTAAAACAGAGACTCAACCAGTAGATGTTGATTGTAGCAGTGATTATCAGTTAAAGAAGAAAAAAATTGGTGTCGCACCCAAGAAGGTAATTTTCTTAAAATTAGGATCTGTGGGATTTTGAATGTATAGTACATTGTTATTTTTTGATTTCCTGTTATGCTTTTGTATTATATTATAGTTATTGTCAGCTGTGTCAATTTTAAGTGAATTCTATTTCTTAAATAATTTATATAATCATGTTTTGCATTGTTGAGATTTCCTTGTGCCTATAGACATAGTGTATGTGTGTTATGTGATAGTTTTTATAGTTATAGACAGTTGTTGGAACAACCCCGTACAACTATTTACCCTGTTAGTATAGCTATATACTATCATATGCTTCTGGATCTTTTTTTGGCCGTCTTCGCTATTTGTTTTTCCTTTAATAATAGTAGTATCGTACAGTATCTTGAAAATACTTTATAGCTGCATACCTTTTTGCTTTTTCTCTTTATTCCTATCTGTTATGTAATAGCAGTATAGTCATTTATAGTTGCCGGGAATTAGCCAGTAGATTGTATACCTTGCTGGTATAGTTATGTGCCGTGTTGGTATCGTATGGTAGGTGTAATATTTTTGGTTGGTTTAGTTGCATTTTTAAGTGAATTCTATTTCTGAAATTATTTTATATGAACATGTTTTGCAGTGTTGGGATTTCCTTGTGCCTATGGACTTAGATTATAATCCAAAGGTTGATTGGGATACCAACTGCCATGTTATTCGTCAATTGAAAGAGAATTTATCAAAGAGGCAACTTCGGCTGTTTAAGAAAACATGCTTTGGATATTTTTTGAATCTGCTACCTGTTATTGTGCAGATTCGGGTTATGCACCATTTGCTTATTAGAGAAGTACATCATGAGGTGAAAAATGAGATGCGGTTTGTAGTGAGTGATTCTAGGTTGCGCTTTGATTTGGGTGAATTGGCACTTGTTACTGGGCTGAAATGTAAGGGTGATACAAGTATAGAGAGCATACCAGAGAATAGGTTGATTTCAAAATATTTTGGGACTGCATCCGTGACATTGGCCCAACTAGCAGACTGTTTTACGAAGAAGAAATGGGAAACAGATGATGATGCGTTGAAGATAGCAGTTCTTTATTTTGTGAACAACTTCTTACTTTCTCAACTCAAAACAAAGGTTATTTCACGGTCTTACATTGACTTGGTTGAGTGCGGTGATTTTAATAATTATCCCTAGGGTATAGATGTTTATAACGCTACAATCGACTCGTGTTCCAACAAGTTTCAAGATAAGCCTTCTTTTTATAGACTCGGTGGCTTCCCGTTGGCTTTACAGATTTGGTTGTATGAATGCTGCCCAAGTTTGGATGGTCACTTTGCTGATCATATTGGAAACAAACTTCCACGAATTTTGAATTGGGTAGTCATGGGTCAAATACCGAATGAGCGAGTTGCTTTGTGAATGTCTAGCTTGTAACGCGAGCAGGTAACTTTCTCATAGTTTTATTGCCTCTCTTAATGTTTTGGTACAGGAGTTTAGTCACGGGTAGTTGTAGCAATATCCCAGATCAATGATATGCTCTGTTGGTATACATGTATACCATATTGGTATCATATGGTAATAGGGATCATTTCTGCTACTTATACTTTAATTTTCTCATTCTTTTATTGCATCTTTTAATGTTTGTTGTACAGTATTTTAGTCATGGGTAGTTGTAGCAATATCCCAGATCAATGATATTCTCTGTTGGTATACATGTATACCATATTGGTATCGTATGGTAATATGGATCTTTCTTCTACTTATAGTTTTATTGGTACTTATACTTTTAATTTTCTCATACTTTTATTGCATCTTTTAATATTTTTGGTACAATAGTTTAGTCACAGTTAGTTGTAGGAATATCCCAGATCAGTGATATACTCTGTTGGTATACATGTATACTATATTGGTATCATATGGTAATAGGGATCTTTTATCTTTACATACTTTATTATCATTTCTATTTCTAACTAGTGTGCTTAATAATTGCAGCTAAAGAACATCACCCCAACTGATGATGAGAAGCAACTATTTGATGTACGTGGTCTAAACTTTGAAATTGAAGTTGAGTGCACTGACAGTCAGCCCGATAACTTTCAGGTTTTTGGCACTCAATTGCCAAAGACACAAAGTATGCATGAAAGTACTGGAGGTGATTCCCAACCTACCAATGCTGAGGTAATGAAGGAGTTACAAGGTTTGAAGCTTTTTGTAGAGACCAAGTTTGAGGAGGTGCTTGCAGCTATTGGTAGGCAGTCAATGAAACCAGAGGAAAATTTAGCGGTATTGATCATTTATATGATATAATGCTATAGTATATGTTCAAAGATGCAATATATGCTTCTAGGATACTATTCCATTCTTTACTTTTAGTGCACATAGTATTCTTGTAATATACATAATAATAAAATTGTTAGTTTTTCATTTTCAGCATAAGCAACAGGATAATTATCCTGACTTTCGTGAGATGCATAATGATTATGACCAGTTTGAAAGGGGCCACGTTGGGAATGATCCTGTAGTTATTGGAGATAGCACGCCCAAAGCGCCTTCTAGTATGTAAATCACAGATTTGATTTTTTTTTTTTTGCTGTTGTTTTTTGAAAATAGTACTCTTGCTTATACTTTTACATGTTTAGTGTCTGGTTTTGGAGGGGTTGGTCGAGATGGAGGTGCCACTGGTGTCAATGTGAAGAACATCACAGCAAGTCATAGCGTAGTTAATGATGATTTGCATTCTGGTAAAATGTTGTATATGTAATTTTTTATTCTTTTTTTATTTATTTAACTCTATGTATTTGTGCGTTCACTAACCTTTTTTAAACTTTTTTCAGCCCCCTTCGTAAATGAGCATGATCTTGGCTTGGTTTCTAACTTTGAACTGTCTGCATCTGCAATTGATCAAATCACCGCCATTACACAACAAGCAACATATAAGTAGTCATCTCATGATGTTAAAAAGTTGGGTCCTGCTCCGCTGCCATCAGGAATCCCTGCACAGACACGAGCAGATGCTGTTATTGAGTCTAATACTGCTCCACAAGGTACGATGTTGATGTTACTAATTCTGTAGTTAGTATTTAAATGAGAGGTTTTTGATAGTTTTTTTTATTTAAGTAGTGATGCTGATAATGCTTTTATGTGTTCAGCATCTCGGGTTGATGGTGTTGGTCAAGTGGGTGTTGGTGGCAGTAATGTGAATTTGCCTTCTGGTAATGTCTTCTATATATAACTTTTCATTCTTTTTTTTTAAATTTCTTAACTTTGTATATTTATTTATTCACTAGCATTTTCTAATTTAAGCTCCATGTTGACACGGGGGTGATCTTCACTTGGATTCTGATTTTGAATATACTGATTCTCAACTTGATCTAATTGTTGCCATTACACAAGAAGGGAGACGTAATGTAAATCAATCTGGAAATGAACTAACAACTCGTGATGTAAATAAGTCTAAACCTGATCAGTCGGTATCAAGAAGTATTGTCCAGACACAAACAGATGTTGAAACTACTCCTACAGTTTTCACACGGAGAAGGCGCCCTGCAGCTGTAAAACAGTCGCCGTATAGGAATGACTGGCAATCTAGTGTTAGTGCAGTTGGGGGATCCTCGAAGGTTATCAAAGGAAGATTTCCATTTGTAAATGACATTTCAGTGGCTGTTGATTATAAGCTTACGACTGCATTCTCAAACTTTGTCGAAGCAAACATGCAATTGGGAGAGTGCGTATTCGTTTCCATGTACTTTTGTTTTCATGTTTTCTTAATTTTTGTTGTTATATTTCTTATCCATATCTTCTTTTATACGAAATAAGGAAGTGTATTTACCTGGTGATCAAAAGCTGGACCCTTGTTTTGACTTTGAAGTTGAACAGATTGATGATAAGATGTTTTTCCATACCTTAAACTATTCTGGCAGGCCGCTGTCTAGTTCGGTATGTGTACTGCTTTTTATTTTTGTTGTTGTAGTAGTTCATTCATATTGTTAGTGTTAGTCATGTTTTCTTCATCTCTTTTTTGCAGCACTTGAATATTATATTCTACTATCTTAGGAAGAAGGCGAAATATGGAATTAATATGCCAATCAAAGTCACAACTACAGATACTCTTTTTAATAATATCATCCAAAGGGTTTTCACAGAATTTGTAAAAGGTGGGAAACAAGATCATTTGATTGATAGATCAGACGATATCATGGAGTACATGAAAAGATTTAGGATGCATTGCAACACTCCATGGCACCAGGTTGATCATGTCCTCTTTCCAATTAATTTGGCAGAAAAGTGGCATTGGATATTGGGGTGTGTATCATTCCACAAGAGATATTTATACGTATATGACTCGCTACGTAGTCGAAAGCACAAAAAAGCTATTCAAAAGGTGGCAGAGGCATATGCTGTGTTGATCCCCCTATTTCTAGTTAGCATTGAATTTTATAACCAAAGAAGTGACATTGTAGTACAAAATGGTCTGCACATGGGAAAGGAGTTGACTGATCCTTTTGAGATTGAACTGATTACAAATCTGCTAACACAGCAAAATTCGTAAGAATAGTTACTTTTTTTACCTTGTTTTCCTCATTCATATTAACATTTTCACTTCTAATCGATTTTTATATTCTATTCATTTATTTTATTTTAGAGATTGTGGAGTATATGTTGCATGCTTTGCTGAGTATATTATTGAAGATCTTCCAATCTCTGTTGCCAATTTTGATGTGGATGGTCTTCGAGCTAGGTTTGGCATACTGTTGTGGCACTATGGGAGGAACAAGCAGTTGCATGGCGAATCAAGTGAATCTGAGGCTCCAGTAGCACCTAAAAAGACTCGTGGAAAGAAACGCAAGAAGTAGTATAAGTCTCTTTTTGGTTTTAGTTAATTGTAGCATGAAAAATTTGCAGGATTTTAATAGTTTTTGGTGAAGTATGGTATTTTGAATTATTAGATTGTAAAAATGCTAGCTTTTAAAAGTGTTTTCTAGGAATACAATTGTAATAGTACAATATGTTGCTATAACTGTTTTAATGTTGGAATGTATCTTCAGTTTGTTTTATTAGGCTTTTCTTAGGCTTCTTCCATAAAGTTGTTGGTTTATTAGGACTGCCTTTCGGAGACAGAATTTTGTCAGCACTTGAAGTCAAGCCATTAGTGTAGAACATGGCTGTTACAGCAGCACTGTTAGTTCCTACTCCTACTGCCATTTGTAGTAGGAGGAGCATTGTTAGTTTGCTGTAATACACCAGCAGAAGTTATTTTTGGAGGTGTATTTTTAAGGGAGTTACGACGTTCAAAAAGAGAAACTATGTTGTTATTTTGTTGAAGAACAGGGCGAGCATTGATTTGAATGAGAAGAAATATTTTTAGAAAGTGAACTGGTTTTGAAATTATATTGAGAGTAGTTGTTAGTTCTAGTTGAATCTAAGAAAATCTGTGCGTAATTTGCATTGCTGCACCAGTTGTATTCTGCAAGGATTTTGGTTCAGGTAATTAGTGCAGTAGAACTATATACCAATCAGGTATACTGATATATCATTTGGGTATCACGTTGCATTTGAGTACCTTTTTTCCTGCAGCAACTAGATGTAAGTACTGACATGAGTTGCAAAGCGTGCGCATTTTGGGTATCACGTTGTATTTGGTGCACCATTTGTATTTCTGCGCATATTTTGGTTTAGCCATATTAGTGCAATACAACTATATACCAGTAAGGTATACAAATATACCATTTGGGTATCACCTTGTATTTATGTACCTGATGATGTACAATAACTGCATGTAAATGGCTTTCAATTTGTTATACTTCAATACATACATGAGCTGCAAAGCGTGCCCATTTTGTTAACGATGTATGTACAAATGATGCATTCGGGGCACCAGTTCTATTTCTGCAGATATTTTGATACCAATAAGGTATACAGATATACCAATAAGGTATACAGATATACCACTTGGGTATCACATTTATATTTTAGCATCTTTTTTCCTGCAGCAACTAGATGTAAATGCATCCCACTTTTATATGCTAAAATAGAAAATAAACAGATTCTTATTGAAAATACAAGTAGCCATATAAATTTGTTGCCAAAAAGTAATTTGGCAAAGAATCATCATACCAAATATTTGTCTAGTGCAAGAAATGCATTTTATTTCTTTGCAATTCAAATGATATGTTTCTACGATATATGAGTTCTATAAAAATATTGAAGCATTATATCAATCTCTCTTTGGAATATTTTGGCGTGTTCTCTGGTTGTGTCCTTTTCTCCCGCATAGTGCACATGTAACTGTATTTCCTTCCCAGCCTCCTATGCCTCTCTTCTTTTTAGGTCTTCCTGGTTTGATTTTTCCTTTTGGTGGCAGTACCACCTGCGAAGAGACATGTTCTGGAATTTGCCACGTTGTTTCATCAGGAAAAGGATTTACTGGTATCTCATATATTTTCAGCAAGTAGTCTATGCTGTAGTAATCCAAGCAATACTTGTATGAATCCATATGGAATTTCTGTATAACTGCCATTGCATGTGGACATGGAATATCGTCTAGTTGAAACCTCCCACAAGTGCAAATTTTTTCATGTAGGCGCACCACATTTCTTATTTGGCCATCAATTACTAAATGTAAGAATTGAGTTGATGGCAACACCTCGTATAATTTTAATTAAGAAAAGTCATTAGCTATATGAAGTAATAGTATTTTTTAAATAACAATATTCAGTTGTTTAGTGAAATCACTAAGGTACAAAAGTAAACTACAGTATATGCAGCGTTTTTATGATTTTGAAAATGCATACCGTCATCGTCTGTGATAAGATAGTATTATCTGCCAATATTTTTTCATACTTTTCACCAATCTTCATAAATGATTCCACTGCATCCTTCCGATTGGTGTAATTCCATTTTTGAATCAATGTTGTCATAAAGTCAAGAAAATTCACAACTGGGAGGTCTGATTTACTGATTCCGCAATATTCGATGTCATGGTCATGGTTCTATTTGCTTGGAATGCGCCCGGGACCATTATCATATACAATATCTATCAGATATGTTTTCACTCTACTATCAATAGCTTCTAACTGTGCCATATGCCTGTTGAATTCTTCAACTGTGTATGCTCTTGCTAACACAAAGTATACTTCTTTGATTTATTTTTGGCTCTTCCTGAAGTTTGTCTTTATGTTGTTCCACAGATGGAACATACATGCACAACGAGGGACTTCTGGATAGACAATTGAAGTTGCTCTCCTTATACCATCATGCCTGTCTGATACAATGCACATCCCCTCTCTTTGTCCATAGGTTTCTCTGAACTGCACGAAGAACCACTCCCACGATGCACCATTTTTCGAATTAACAATTGCATATGCGAGAGGTAGAATTTGTCCTGTAAACCCAAAGAAAAAAATATCAATTACAACACACAATATTAATTTAGCATTTCATTTAGTAGTATAGTCATAGGTAGGTGCAGGTATGTAGCAAAATAACTATATACTCTGTTGGTATACTTGTATACCATACTGGTATCATATAATATTTGAAAGTCTTTTTTGTTTCTTCAACTGAATGTAATTGGATTGTACACACAATATTAATTTAGTATTTCATATAGTAGTATAGTCATAGGTAGGTGCAGGTATGTAGCAAAATAATTATATACTCTGTTGGCATACTTGTATACCATACTGGTATCATATAATATTTGAAAATCTTTTTTGTTTCTTTAACTGAATGTAATTGGATTGTATTCTTACCCTCTGAGTCTTGCGTGGAAGCCGTGAGTATGGTCCCTCTATATGTTGACTTTAAAAAACTTCCATCAACTGCAACTATTGGCCTACAATATATCCATCCTCTAATCGATGCATATATAGCCATGAATGCATACAAGAAGCTCCCATCTCCTTCAGTGTGTAGTCATGTCACTGATCCTGGGTTAGCGTACCTCTAACATATAAAGATATATTGGTATTTTCTTGTATGATTCACTTGGTGTTCCTCTCAACAATTGCATTGCTTTTTCTTTTGATCTCCATGCTTGCATGTAGCTTAAGTCCATACCATATGCTTTTTGGATGTCTCTCTGGATATCTGTTGGTGTATATATGGTTTTCGGGTCAACAAGTTTATCTTGTACCACAGCTGCAACAAAAGCTGAGACAGCTTGCTTTTGTGAACAAAATCTCTTATCATTTAAACAACTGTGGACAGAATTGAAATCCGTCACTTTGAAAAGATTTGATGCTCGCAGCTTGATGCTTTAAGTCTCCAAGTGCATCTTTCATCCACGCATTCAAGGGTATACCTGCCTATAATACAAATACAGTTATGTATCATATTTTATTGATAAAAATACACACACAAAAATCCGTACAATTATATATTCACATAGTATACTCATATAGCATACATATATACTGTATCAGTATCATATTTTGCTGACAAAAAATATAGACAAACCAGCACAATTCTATACTCACATAGTATACTGATTTAGCATACATATACACTATATTGGTATTATATTTTACTGATAATAACAAAGATAAACCAGTACAATTATATGCTCGTGTAGTATGCTGATATAGCATACTTATATACTATACCGGTATCACTGATAAAAAACATAGACAAACCAATACAATTCCACACTCGCATAGTATACTGATTTAGCATACTTATATACTATATAGGTATCGCATAGTTTTTTACTTGAAAACATGCAGACGAACATTCTTGGGCATGATTTATTAAACCCGATATTGATATTTTTCTCTAACGGCATACTGTTTCATAACGAGAGCCAGCAGGTTATTGTCTTTGTAAATTTGTCATTTTTCAACTTTTTGATGAAATTGATCAGTTATGATGTTTGCATCATCAAGTTCTATACTGGTGTCATCTCTTTCTTGCACATCAAGTGTACTATCATATCAGTGCTTTTAAATTGTGCACTTTCTGATGAAATTGGAGCAACATCGAAACTGGAGGTGCTTGCAGCTATAGTATTTTTAGCAAACGACACGCACAGGGGAAGTGTTGTCATCCCTGCACTTGATTTTTTCAATTCCATGTAAACACTAATACTCATATCGCTGCAAATTGTAATTGGTGGATATCCTTGAGCAATAGCATACTGAATAACTATTGTGTTACTGTCCCTTTGCACTTGCTTTGCAATTTCTCTGAGAAGTTGTTCAAATTTCCAACAGGTCTTTATTAAAATTGCATCAACATGAAAGTTTATGAAATTATTGTTATCATCCCATTCACCACTATGCTGCAGCAGAGTTGGTATATTTTCCATGATTATAAAGTTATAACCACTTTTATGTCCAAAATTGAATCTCAACAATGTAAATTTCAACAGAGTTGATGTCAAATATTGAATTTCAACAAAAGATTTTTCGAAATCAAATTAGCTGTTATGATTCAAACCTCTAGATCTCCAGATCTCCAAACCGAGAATAGAATTTTCAGCTAAAAATTTAGAAGTTTGAGCACTAAACTTCTGTAATACTTATAATTTTTGACATTTTGCTTTGCCAGCGAAATCAAAATCGAAAAAATAAGATGCGAGTTTGAGCATCAAAAGTTTTAGCATCTTCCAAAGTCAAATCATCTACTTCTACAAAATTTAAGGAGAAAAACTCGAATTGTAAAGAGAAATCAGCATCTTCGCTCTGTTTTTTCACACTTGCGATCTTCAAATTAGGGGATGCCGGTGGAAATCTCAATTTTGTGCGCTTATTTTCTGAAATTTTGAGCAGCTTTTGCGTTTTTATAGGTAGGGCATTAAGCGTGGGGTAGTTATTTTGAGATACCCGTTTGTTTATTGATGCCGGTGGAAATCTCAATTTTGTGCGCTTATTTTCTGAAATTTTGAGCAGCTTTTGCGTTTTTATAGGTAGGGCATTAAGCGTGGGGTAGTTATTTTGAGATACCCGTTTGTTTATTAAATGGGTAGAAGATTGTAATTATTTAATAGGTAAAATTCTTTTATGGGTAAAGTAGAGTAAATAGTACTTTTATAGATACTCCTGTCTTTTTTCCTTTAATAAAAGGCGTGGGACTAGGATGAAGGCTGATCCGTGAAAGAGAAGGAAGCCCAGCCTAGTAAGTTGCGTGATCGAGAAGGGGTTTTGCGATAACAGTAACCCTAAGTATTTAAGAGATAGTAATCGTGAAATTTCCAACTCTTCTTACATTGTTAGGGACTTTGATCCATCTAAATAGCCATATCTCATATAGTCGTCAGCTAGATCTGTAAGCTTCTCTTTATGCTATTACCGCGCTATCAAGAGTTCATCTGCTCCACATAAATACTATTGAAAATATAATTAAGTAAATAAAAGTGTGTTCTCTCTATCAGCTTAAGTGTTTAGATTATATGGTTACACTCTTCAATATGGTATTAGAGCAGGTAGATGCCCAGGGTTCGAGTCTCACCGCCACCCCATCTCAAAAAGAATTTTCATGTGATTGGCTTATCAAAAAGAATCAAACCCGCACATGAGGAAGCCTGTTGAAGATATAATTAAGTAAATAAAAGTATATTCTCTCTAACAGCTTAAGTTTTTAGCTAAGATGGTCACACAATTCAACAAATACAAACCAAATGTTAAATATGATAACATAAAAGAAACCTCTCAATTAAAGAAACCTTTCAATGAATTTTATGACCACATCCTCCATCAACTCTTAAGCTAAAGGAGGCAAATTCATGTTCTTTTGGCTTGGAAAACCAGTCTGAAAGAAGCAAAATTAGAACAAATGAATCACTAACTTTTAGGTAAAGAACATATTAATGATAGAAACAAAATTAAAACATAACAACAACAATAACATCCTAGTATATTTTCACTAATGAGGTTTGGGGATGGTAGAATATACGTAGCCTTACCCTTATCATGGAAAGACAGAAAGACTGTTTCCGATAGACCCGCGCTTACAGTAGACCACTTTAAATAAAAAAAGAAGCAAAAATATTTTTCTCAGACAAAATATATTGCTAATGTATTGTGCATAAGAAATCAAAAGAAGTTCAATTTTGTACTATTTTAGTATCAATATACTCCTCAGATTTTCATAATATATTCTTTAAGTTTAAAAGAATAAAAAAGGGACCAACAATGCTAGTAGACAAAGTGAGTTAATGCTATAGATTCTTAAAATGCAAAAAATCAACCTACATTAGGTGATTTTTGCAGTCTTACCACTCCTCAGTTGAGAAAAAGTAAAATCACCTAGCAAACACTAAAAGTAGACACATTGAATATTAGTGAAAGATACCCAAAATTTAATTGTTGACTAAAACAAAGTAAAAAGAATAAAAATAACAAGTAATTAACAATCATACCTTGCATCTTTAGTGTGTGCAAGACGATAATAGCCAACATAATAACCCACCTCGATTATAAAGATAAAATAAATTAATTTTCTACATGTTACTTCTAGAGATTATCAATTGCAGCACAAAAAAGATAAAGACAACGTAACACTCCAAACAAGATGAGTGAGGCAAAATATTAAACAACTTGGCTACCCAAACCACTTCTAGATTTCAGTCATTTTTGAAAGCTTAAATTTTCGATAAGACAATTTGATTGTAAACTAATTAAGATAAGTGATTCTAACTTGAATTTGGTTAATATTCATCATGAATCTATCATTGTTTTTATCATTTTATTAGTGTTTTGGGTTGGAAAATTGGAAACAATTGTAAAAACTTCATAAACTATATTTTGAGGATTTGAAAGGCAATTTGAGGTCGGAATTGGATGATTTTGGTATGGCTGGACTCGTTGTTGAATGGATGTTCGGATTTTGTAGATTTTGTTAGATTCCAAGACATGGGCCCGTGGTTGACTTTTTGACTTTGGTTAAAGAACTTAGCTTTATCATATGTAATCGATTCCTATAACTTGTATTGATTGTGTTAAGTTGTTTGTGGCTAGATTCGAGTCGTTCAGAGGCCGATTCGCGAGGCAAGGGCTTGTTGGAGTAGGGATTTGCGCGGTTTAAGGTAAGTAACACTTCTAAACTTGGTTTTGAGGGCATGAATCCCTGAAATACGTGATGTGTTGTTGGTATTGAGGTGACGCACATGCTAGGTGACGGGCATGTAGGCATGCACCGTGGTAATTGTGACTCAGTTGATTCTGTGGTGTCATGTAGTTATCAAACCTTGTTGCTATTCATGTAATCCCTACGTGTTAGAGTAATAGAGCTGTAATCCATGTTAGAAATCATGTTTATGATGTATGCTTATTCTGTTGGGACCCACTGAGGTCATTTCTGCTGTAGAAGTATTTGCTTAAATTGTGATTATGTACTCAGTCACATTCATCATCTGTATATCATATCTCAGTCTTTGTTATCATTTACTATTACATCATGTATCATTGTTTGGGCTTATTTGCATGGGATTTGTGAGCCCTAGAGACTGGAGAGATTGATGAATGAGTTGGGGCCTGAGAACCCTGTTGTGAGTGAGGTTGTGGATTGGGATGCATGTTGTTGCAGGCCTTCTTGGCTTTATATATTATTATTATGATGATAGATCGGGCTGCACGCCGTAGCAGGCCTAATAGGCTTTATCTATTATTATGGGATTGGACTGCATGCCGCAACAGGCCATATTGGCTTTATATTAGCTCTTGGGCAGGATCTGCCCTTCCGGAGTCTGACATACCAGCAGTGATCGCAGGTACCTACAATGCTGGGCGATTGCGACTGATAAGTAGGAGTGTGATAAGGTGAGATCGAGTACTCTAATAGTGTGAGTACATGAGTTTATCGCTGTGATACATTACGTGTGACATATACAATTGACATGTAGACATAGAGATATAACATTCCTCATCAGTCGTACTTGGCATATTTTATCAGTTTTGAGCTTAAACTGTTAAACTGAAAGCATGTCTACATTTCTATACTATGTACGAATTGATAATGGGATTCTTTGAGCTATTACTATCATTTTCTTGTTATATCTGTACTGTTATTATCTGGATTTGGATTGTATCTTTTTGAGCTCGTCGCTGCTTTCAGCCCAAGGTTAGTCCTTGTAATTCCTCATTATTTTTTTCGGATTAATTTAACCTTAGGTATGGAAATAGATCTTATGGATTGAATAACAAAATACTTTAGATAAAGAAGAAAATAAGTGGGCCAACCCTACTTCTTAGTGTTCTTAATTTACAATGTCTTAGCATGACTTACGGAAGAAAGAAAATAAATGGTCCAGCCCCACTTCTTAGTGTTTTCCTATTTTGCAGAACCTTAGAATGGCTTAAGGGAAAGCTGTTTTAAAGCCTCATTAGCTGTGGAATCAAGTTAAGAAAAAGAAGCTGCGGAAGAATAATTGTTTGATCCGTTGCTTGGGTCATTATTGTTTGAGGATACATAATTAGTGTGAGCAGAGAACTAGAAAGCTTGAAATTTTTTTTGTGCAATTCAACCAACAATCAGGTATGTAGAAATATAATCTTATCCCTATAGTATGCCTTGGATTACATTAGGATTGATGTGGATATCAAATTCTTTAGAATGATGACAAGAAGTAAATTGAAAGCAGTTTGATAAATCCTAAACCCATTTGAGTTGCTGCCAAGTTTTTTTTTGTGTTGAGATTGGGAACAAGATTAGAAATATTAAAATAATGGAGAAATTATTTTCATCTAGTAATAGACAAAGCTTTAAAGGTAAAGTAAGGATCAGATTTGAACATTACTAGAGTATTTGGATTATTATTAGGGTCATATGTTTTGGATGGTATTATTTAAGTATGGACATGTAATATTTTTGATACTAAAATATGTTTCTTCCTTTCCATATACCAAGTGGTCAAGGATATTGTAGCAGTAAGCTTGACAGAGAAATATATTTTTTTCACATTAAGTGTCGATTATATTAAGTAATCCATGATTTAGAAATTAGTTCAATTGGTGGTGAATTGAACTTATTGAGTATGTCTTGATGATCCTAGCCAAAATATTTGTAGATGGTGAGTTGTTGAACTCCCGGGATGTTTGAAATGACGAATTGAAGCTAAAACTTGAGGTGAGTTGAGGTTTACTTTCCAAGTAGGAAATTCCATTATAACTCTTGTGCTCCATATGTTAGATAAGCCAAGTCATGTCTTGTCGTGATCCAATACTCAGTTTACTTATTCTTATTCAGTACGACATTATATGTGACATTAATATATGATTATGTGTATTACCAATTGTTATATACCTTTATTTGTGATATTCACATTCAGTAGGGAGAAGTGACCAATCTTCCCCAGCGTGAGTGCCATGATGTCAGGGTTACCTACCCCACGCTCGTAGGTGCCAACTGTTTGTTGGAGAGATAGGCCGACACTCCCCCGTACGTGTTCCCAGATGCTCACGTACGCAGGGCCATTATGCGTAACAATTAACTTTTCAAAGTTATGTCTTAAAATATATATGACTCAGTTTCTATTTCTGATATCCGTTATGGGATCAATTTCTACGTTAAGTTTCAATTTCAGCTTACAGTTTCAATTTCAAGCTTAATACTTGTTTGTAAAAAATTATATGATTTATATGATTTTCCGTATATCCCTTTTCTTTCTTATATTTTCCAGAAGGTCTCGCTCAGCCTTTTTAGGAGGTAGCCTATGAGACTTACTGGTATCCTTTGGTGGTACTTAGCCCGTTTGGAGCTTCTACGTCGTGTGGCGGGTATTGAAGACGCAGGTAACGAGGCACGTGGCTAGAGGAGATATTCTAGATTCAGTTTACAGACTCTGTTGACTCACCCCAGCAGTAGCGGACCGTTTTCAGACTATTATTTATATCTTTTTTTTACGTCTATTTTATTTCCGGGGATGCACCCGTAGGCTATGTATTTTAAATTTTGTTTTTCAGATTCTAGAGGCTCATGACTTGTTAGCGGGTCAGTATTAAAATTAGTTTGGGATTTATCCTTTATTTATTATTTTTACCAGTCACCTTAAGAACTGCAACTTGATTAGAATTAATAATAAAGCATGTTAGATTCTTTGCTATTAAACTTGAAGTTTGATACAAATAGTACAGGGTTCACTTAACGAGTGGTAAGGGTTGAGTGCCAATCACGTCCTATCCCAGTTTGGGGGCGTGACAAGTTGGTTTCAGAGTAGCCAGGTTTACGAAGTTCTAGGGAGTCATGAGCCGTGTCTAGCAGAGTCTCAAATATGCGTATGTTGCACACCATTCTTATAGTTGGGAGGCTGCAAGACATGTTAGGAATTTGTTTCTCCTCTGATTCTTATATCGTGCGTTAGAGCTAAACGTTTCAGAATTCTAACACCCATTTATCTCTCGTTTCAGCGCGCAAACAAGATGGTTAGAACAAGATCAACTTCATCCTCTGCTGCTAACAATGTTGAGATACCAGCTGCTAATCATCAAGAAGTAGCACCAGAGGTGCAAGCCGCACTAATAGCACCAACTACAGTTAGAGGACGTGGCAGAGGTAGAGGTAGAGGTCAAAATGCTAGGGGTAGAGGTGGAAATGCCAGAGGTAATCAGGCTCGTGGTAGGGCCACTAGACAAGCACAACCTCCACCTCAGCATGTTGTTAATGATCGGGTACCACCACATCAACAGGATAATCGAATTGACAGAATTTTGGACTTTCTGGAGTCCCTAGCCCCTCCGACTGGTGGTCGGGCTGCACTTGTTCATGCTCCTCCTTAGGACCCTCATGTTTCAGATGAAGAGGTTATGGGAGATGAATTTCAAGCTCCACTCGAGGTACCACCACCAGTTGTCCCTGCCAATATTTCCCAGACAGTGTAGTAACCAACAGGAAAAATTCATCCACATGCCTTTTTGAGATTAAACCCTCCTACTTATAATGGTAGCGATAAACTAAATGAACGAATGTTATTTTTGGAAGAGATAGAGGAAATTTTTGTTTCTTTGGGTTGTCTTGAAACACAAGCCACAGAGTTGATTGGGTTTCGATTGAAGGGTGCAGCAGGACAATGGTGGAGAGGTTACAAGAAGGCCAGAGATTCTACATTACCGCCACTTACTTGGCTCCAGTTCAAAGAAGCTTTCAGGGCCAAATTTTTGCCTAGCAGTCGGATGGATGAGCTCCGACGTCAGTTTGAACATCTTAAATAGGGTACCATATCAGTGACTGAATATGAGATGGAATTTACAAAATTAGTAGAGTATGCACCTAATTTGATACCGATAGAGAGAGAAAAAGTGATAAGGTTCATTGAAAGCTTGAATCCACATATGGAAAAAGATATGACTTCATATCAGGATGACAAGACTTATCTTCAAGTTGTCAATATCGCTACGCGTAAGGAGGCTTTTGATAAAATCGCCAAGGAAGCTAGAGATAACAGCAAGAAGGCTAGAACAACATGTATTTACAATGGATTTTCAGTTGGGGGTAAGAACATGAATCATTCAGCTCACATTCAATCAACGGCTCACTCATCCCCTTATCCAGCTCCACTCAGACATGGCCACCAGAGTAAGGGTCAGACCCTCAGGGGCAAAGTTCAACTAGTCAGGGTCAACTTCGGTTTTCCTATCCTATATGTCCTTTACGCAGCAAAAGACATCAAGGGAAATGCATCTTGGGTCAGAAAGGTTGTTTCCACTGCCACGATCCAGGTCATATTAGGAGAGACTGTCCAGTGCTTGGACAAGCTCCGGGGAAAGCTCCAACCCTACAGGCAATATCCATAGGAAATTCTGTAGTTGCACCTCCTCCAGTTCGGGCACCTAATACTCAGACTGGGCGTGGTGCCAATAGAGGTGGAGCTCAGGAAGGAGGCGGACCAGCCGGATTCTATGCAGTTCTAGACAGGCAGAATGCTGAGGCGTCTAGCAGAGTTATTACAGGTATTCTTTGAGTTTGTGGTCGCCTTGCTTATGTATTAGTTGATCCTGGTTCAACTTTCTCCTATGTGTCTCCTTATTTTTGTGTCGAGTTTGGAAAAGCACCAGAAAAATTAGGGGTTCCGTTTGAGGTTTCCACACCTATAGGGGAATCTGTTAAAGTTGAGTATGCATCATCACAGTTCAGGGCCGAGAAACATTAGCCGATTTGAACTTGTTAGATATGGTAGACTTTAACATCATAGCTGGCATGGACTGGTTATCTTCTTGTCATGCTACAGTTGATTGCCATGCGAAGACCGTTAAATTCTCATTTATTAGGAAAGATCCAATTATAATAAGAGGTGAAGTGGGTACGCCTGTGGGTAAGTTTATTTCTTACCTTAAGGCTAGAAAACTAGTGAGCAGCGGGTGCTTGGAGTATCTAGCACATGTGCGGGGTATAAAAGTTGGCTCCCCAGTGCTTGAATCAGTACCGATTGTGAAAGAGTTTTCAGACGTGTTCCCGGATGATCTCCCAAGGATACCACCAGATAGAGAGATTGAGTTTGGCATAGACACATTGCCAAGAACTCAACCAATCTCGATTCCTTCTTACAGAATGGCTCCATCTGAGCTAAATAAACTCAAGAAGCAATTACAAGACCTCTTAGATAAGGGTTTTATTTGACCTAGTGTTTCACCCTAGGGTGTTCCAGTGTTGTTCGTGAAGAAAAAAGATGGTTCCCTATGGATGTGTATAGATTACCGCCAGCTGAATAAGGTTACTATCAAAAATAAATATCCACTGGCCAGGATAGATGACTTATTTGATCAGTTGCAGGGTACCGGGTATTTCTCAAAAATAGATCTGAGATCGGGACACCATCAGTTAAAAATTAGAGAAGCAGACATCCCGAAAATAGCTTTCAGGACTCGGTGCGGTCACTATGAATTTTTAGTGATGTCCTTTGGGTTGACCAATGCACCAGTAGCTTTTATGGACTTAATGAACAGAGTCTTCAAGCCTTTCTTAGATACCTTTGTAATAGTATTTATCGATGATATTTTGGTATATTCCCCTAGCCAGGAAGAGCATGAGAATCATTTGAGAACAATTCTTCAAATACTCAAGGACTGTCAGCGTTATGCCAAAATTTCCAAATGTGAATTTTGGCTTGATACAGTTACCTTTTTGGGACACGTGGTCTCGAAGAAGGCATTAGAGTAGACCCACAGAAAATAGAAGCAGTTAAGAGTTGTCCTAGGCCGACGAGCCCTACAGAGATTCGCAGTTTTCTAGGGTTGGCAGGTTACTACCGCCGTTTTGTAGAAGGGTCCTCTTCAGTAGCTTCCACGTTGACAAAGTTAACTCAGAAAAATGTGAAGTTTCAATGGTCTGAAGCTTGTGAGAAAAGTTTTCAAGAACTCAAGAACAGGTTGACTACAGCCCCAATCCTAACTCTACCTACCCCTACAGGTAAATTTGTGATCTATTGTGATGCTTCCAGAGTAGGATTAGGATGTGTTCTAATGTAAAATGACAAGGTAATTGCTTATGCTTCTAGGCAATTAAAGAATCATGAGAGAAATTATCCTACCCACGATCTTGAGCTAGCAGCAGTTATTTTTGCTCTAAAAATATGGCGTCACTACCTTTATGGAGAGCAATGTGACATTCATACAGATCACAAAAGTTTGCAATATATATTCAAGCAGAAAGAGTTGAATCTGAGACGACGCAGGTGGATGGAGTTGCTTAAAGATTATGATTGTAATATCCTTTACCGTCCCGGCACAGCGAATGTGGTTGCTGATGCTCTGAGCAGAAGATCTATGGGGAGTTTGACCAGGTTGCGTGTGCTCGAAAGTCCAATAGTTAAGGAAGCCCAACAAATAGCTAGCCAAGGGGTTCGTCTCGATGAGAAGTATGATAGAAGGTTGATAGCAAGTGTGGGTGCTAAGTCTACTTTAGTATATCAAGTTAAAGCCAAACAATTTGATGACGCTAGCTTGCTTAAGCTCAAGGAAGGTGTCCTCAGTAGCAAGATTAAGAATTTTGCACTTGATGAGAATGGTGTGATGATACTTGATGGCCGCTTATGCGTGCCTAATGTAGAAGATCTTCGAAGGGCAATTATGGTAGAAGCTCATAGCTCCAGATATTCAATACATCCAGGTTCTACCAAAATGTATCATGATTTGAGGGATGTTTATTGGTGGAATAATATGAAGCGAGATATTGCAGATTATGTATCACGGTGCTTTATCTGTCAACAAGTAAAAGCTGAACACCAGAGGCCAGGTGGTTTAGCTCAAGTCATTGAAATACCAGAATGGAAATGGGAGAGAATAAATATGGATTTTGTGGTGGGATTGCCGCGAACTTTTAAGAAACATGACTTAATTTGGGTCATAGTAGACCGACTCACTAAGTCAGCTCACTTTTTGCCAGTCAAAACAACCTACACAGCACCCCAGTATGCAATATTATACATAAAAGAGACTATTTGGTTGCATGGTTCTCCCATGTCTATTATTTCTGACAGGGCTGCACAATTTACTGCCCAGTTCTGGCAGAGTTTTCAAGAAGGTCTCTGTACCCGAGTTAATCTAAGTACAACTTTTCACCCTCAAACAGACAGGCAGGCCGACAGGACAATTCAAACTTTGGAAGATATGTTACGAGAATGTGTTCTTGATTTTAAAGGAAAGTGGGATGATCATCTACCTTTGATTGAGTTCGCATATAATAACAGTTATCAAGCAAGCATTCAGATGGCCCCATTTGAGGCCCTATATGGGAGGCGATGTCGTTCGCCTGTAAGGTGGTTTGAGTTAGGTGAAATGAAGCTTATTGGGCCAACATAGTACATGATGCCTTGAAAAAGGTGAAACTTATTCAAGAACGACTTAAAACGACTCAAAGACGACAAAAGTCATACTCAGAGATTGAGATTGATGATACTCTGACATATGAGGAGATTGAGATTGATGATACTCTGACATATGAGGAGTTCCCTGTAGCTATAATAGACAGGCAGGTTCATAGAATTCGAATCAAAGACGTTGCTTCGGTGAAAGTAATATGGAGAAACCACTCAGTTGAGGAAGCTACGTGGGAGCCCGAGGAAGCCATGAAGAAAAAATATCCTTACTTGTTCGAGATTTCAGGTACATAATTCATTTTAAGCTTTAAAATATTTTGATTGTCAAGTTATGTAATATTTGTGCTTATAATGATGTAAAATGGCTTTGGCGGGTATATAGATGTGCCTTGATGTTGTATATTATTGTATTGAGTGGCTAGAGGTGCAAAGTGTTATTGTTATTGAGTTGTTGTACAGGTTGAAAATTTATGAATAGCTCCAGTTACAAGGGAGACTCTGCCAAAATTTTTAGAAATTTGGAAAGTTAGTGAAAAATCTGAGTCCCTAAGGTTCTAAAAATACAAGATGCCGAAGAAAATATTTCAATCCCTAGGAATGACTAAGGTTCCACGTTCGAGGACAAACGATATTTAAAGGGGGAAGAATGTAATACCCCATTATTTTTTTGGATTAATTTAACATTAAGTATGGAAATAGATCTTATGGATTGAATAACCAAATATTTTAGATAAAGAAGAAAATAAGTGGGGCCAACCCCACTTCTTAGTGTTCTTACTTTACAAAGTATTAGCATGACTTACGGAAGAAAGAAACACTTTAGATAAAGGAGAAAATAAGTGCGCCAGCCCCACTTCTTAGTGTTTCCCTTAAGGCTGGCATATGGACCGGTTAGGCCCGGAACCGGCCCAGGCCCGCGAGCCCATTAGGGTAGTGGACCTAACCGTTTAAGCCTGGGACCAGGGGGTGGGCCTGCTAAGTGGGCCAGTTACGTTAAAAAGCCCGTTAGGACCGGACCGTTTGGGCCCGGGACCGGGTGCTAAGTGGGCTGGTTCAAACGGGCCCAACGACTATTGTAGACATGTGATTTTTGACCCTCCCCAAGATTTTTCATATTTTAGCATGTAAATATTTAATTTAGGCCTAATATAGCTATTTCAACTATTTTTTTGACTTCTTTACTTTATTTTCGTCATAAGAATGGAAAATTACAAAAATATTTTAGTTTATATATTTTTCAAAAATACAAAAAATAGTACCTTGTTTTTATCTCTATATAATATCGAAAACACAAAAATAGTTTCATGTTTGGTTTAATTAATTAGGATTAGCTTTGACATTGTGTAGTATTTTTATCTTATTTTAAAAGGAGTCAATTAAGGTGTTGAATTACAATTTTAAGAGTTTTAGAGCCCAATTCTTGGCCCAATTCGGATTAGTCCATTAAGCCTAGGGAGCCTTCTAGACTCTTCTTTGGAACAAAAACAAATAAAAAAGACCCTAAGGACCTAATACACAAAAGACCTAGTGACTAATTGGCAAAATACACAAAATATAAACCTAACTCTACACCTATAAGACCATATACACTCTATAAAATCAGATCAGCTGCAATTGGCAAAGGAGGAAGAAATTTTTCGGCTCCTTCACAGTCCAAAAAGCTTTAGAGCTTCGTCGATCTTCATCCTTGAGCTTCAGCGTGCAACAGCCATCTTCACCTCTAAAACTCCATAACCCAGTAGCTTAACACCACTTCTTAAACACCATTAAAATCCTTGTTGTTCTTCCTCAAAGTAGCTGGCAATTGGTTTTGAGTCAGGTTCGAGTTGACGACGAGGTCCCGAGCTCCATTCAGTGGTCAAGCTCCTACGCTTGGTTCGCCTTTAGAGTGCGGATGTAATACTCAAATCAGATTTGTCAATATAAAGGTCAATCTTCCCATTCTATTCCATGTTTATATGGTTTTCGCTCAAGTATTCTGTTTGATATTTTGGTTATTCTTTATTTTTACTCATTGAGTTAATACTGAATTTGTTTTAATGGTTTTCTTCTACTTTAAAGTCTTGTTCGTTCATTTTTTTGCTCAAATCTCTCATGAATGCCTACCATATTCTTGGTTCATTTGGTTTTATTGTAATTAGTCAAGTAAATAATTTAATATGTTATCTTTATTTTGTATTTTGAGTTGATCAGTTTAGATTAATAGAGTAAACTAACTGATAAAGAAAGGTGGGTTTGAAATTCGGATTGGAATTTTTTTCTTGTAACATTTGGGTACTGTAGTAGTAACATAAGAATGAATTTTGGATTAAAATTGTGCCACTAGAGTAAACTTGGAGGCTCTATTTAATTTCAATGTAGTAATGTAAGGCCTTAGAACTTTAAGATTTCGGTTAAATAAATCATTTGCGAGCCCACTTTCAATAATTTTTATAATAATGCCTTACATTAATCTCAAACTAGTTCAAGAAAATAAAATTATGAACATCCGTAGTTTGCTTTTAGTTTAAATACCCTTTAAAAAATGGAATTGAGGTGCGCCACGCCAAAATAAAATTTCGAATGCGTGACCCTCATTTAGTTATTTTTGTTAAAATACTTAGAATTCGAGGCGTGCCATTTAGCGAATTTCCATGGCCCTCGCAAAGTTAACAACGCGTAGTTTGCTTTAGGCGCGTTATTTTAATAAATATTACCTTCCTAAACTCGGGTGTGCATTTCATGTGACCCAACTCTAGATCTCACAATGTTGAATAAAAATTTGTTTCGAATTGCGGGTGCATTTCATGTGCCGCGATCCAACGACATGTTTTAGACGACGTTCAATCTTCTTTAAAAATGAACAAAAGCGGTTATAGTAAAATTTGCACATAG